>NW_024881585.1:1042500-1080000 GCF_019059575.1 Amphibalanus amphitrite
CTCATGGTCCTCTTGTATAACTCCCTTGTCCTCCCCTACCTTAGTTATTGCCTGATTGTATGGGGCTCGAACTATGATTCTAACTTAACTCCTATCATCACTGCGCAAAAGCGAGCGATCCGGCTTATAGCTGGTGTGAGTCGTTTGTCCCATACCTCTCCACTCTTCCATGAACTTAAACTTCTTAAGCTTTGTGATATCCTAAACAAACAGCTGCTTCTTATTTTACATGACTTTCTCTTTGGCCGTTTACCTGATGTTATTTCAGTTAGGTTCTCTTTGTACATAAGTAATCATTCTCGTCCAGTCCGTAATCCCAGGCACTTTAATGAGCTGGTCCCGACGGACAACGGGGATGAGGTGCCTAATTATCGGTTACGCAATTATCGTTTATTTTCCCCATTTTGTAGAGCACCAGTCATCTGGAACCAAGTAATTGCCTCACGTATACCTAACCTTCGCGATATCCCCTCCAGTAAAACCCTATTTAAGAAATGTCTCATGCATATCTTCATTGACAACTATTAGATTCTCCAATAGATTATAGTTCAGCTGTATTACTTACTCTTGTCTTTTCTTTTTTGTCTTTTTACCCTTATATAGTTTTTCACCCATATTTACTTTTTCCACTGTTGGTCCGGAACCACCGCCACCACATCCGTTACTTCCTTGACTAATTGGCGCGTAGTGGGACCTCAGGAAGCTGTGTAACCTATATCCCACTGCGCTTAGCCAAACACATAATGTTTAGTACTAATGATCAACGGGATTGGCACTGCACTCTATTGCTTAGCATGTATTGTTAATTCATCGATATATACATATATGCCTATTCGTACCTAAATTTATTTACAAATTTGCATTGGCCATTCAACACTACGTTACTCGTGTTGTCTTTCCAGTCCTATAATTGCCCCAGCATTGTTACCTGTTTTGTACCTGCCTAAGTTCCCCTGAACGATAATGGGATTGACCCCGGCCTAACGTTCCTCTCCGACCATCTGCCCCTACAGCTGAGTGGCTACACGGCTGCACAGGGTCCGGTCGACGCGCGGCGCCATGCTGCTGGGGGTTCCTGCGGCCTCGGTCCTGCAACCGATGGTGTCGACAGCCGATACGCCGCCCATCATCGGCGCCCTGGCCCCTATGGGCTGGAGCTTGCTGCTGCGGCACTGTTGGCACGGGGCCCGCGTTGCCGCCGTGGCGCCATCAGCCTGGGGCTGTTCCGCATCAGAACCGACAGCCCGGGGATTCTACCGCCGTAGCGCCGGCCGTGAACACTCAGATTCACGCTCAAGCGTCGCGCCATATGCCTGAGCGACGCGCTAAGCCGGCGCCCTCTGGCATCACCTCGAACGGCGCCACATCATCTGATGGGCAGCGCCACTTCATCCGACGTTCATGCCTGGGAGCGGCGCCGGATCGGCGTCACCCTGGGCGGCGCCGCCTCATCCGGCGAACAGCTTTGTTCACGCCTGAGCGCCGCGGCATTCGCCTGAGCGCCCGCCATGTCGGCGCCCTCTGGCGCCGCCCCAGGCGGCGCCACATCACCTGGTGGACGCGCCACATCATCTGATGGACGGCGCCACTTCGCCGTATGGGCGGCGCTGCATCGTCTGGTTGACGGTGCCACATCATCTGATGGTCAGCGCCACACCATCACCCGTTGTTCGCGCCTGAGCGTCGCGCGACACCGGCGCCGCCCTGAACAGTGCCACCTCATCCGACGAACATCTTCGTTCACGCCTGAGCGCCGCGCCATCTCGATGCCCTCTAGCGCCACCTTGGACAGCACTACCTCATCGGACGTTCACGCCTGAGCGCTACGCTTTGCCGGTGCCCTCTAGCGCCACCTTGGCCAGCGCCACCTCATCCGGCGATCCCAGCGCTGATCCGACAGCGCTGATGGGGTTGACGGATTGCTCCCCACAATCGCTGTTGGCGGCGCACAGGGTATAATGCTGCAGCACCCGTCCGAAGATGGACAAAGCGGGCCTTGAGCGGGCCGCAATTTCCCATTTTCTGCCATGATTTGATTTACCGTGAGCCGTGATTTTGATGATTTCTCACCCTGACGTTCTGGTTTATGATGGCGTCACCACCTCCAGCAGCCTTCACTAATAACTAACTGTCTTCCCCCTAACATTACTAATCCCTGTGATCTCCTTTCCTTGCCATCCGGTGGCGCCATCAAGTCTTCTAGTTACGCACTGTTTATATGTGTATATCGAATTGAACCTGCCTGTATAACACCCAATAAACCGCCGGTGGAAACCGGAAGCGAACGAACGAAAAAACTATAAAAAAGCCGTTTTTACGAAAAGTGTTTTTCGGCAATAACTTTTGACTCAAAAGAGCCACGACATTATTTTTGCCAACATCGTGTTACTCTCGTTGAGACGCGTCGAATGAACTATAAGATGACCTTGAAAGGTCACTTTGAAAATTTGACCAGGTCAATGTTATGACCTGACCGGAAAAGGTCATGTTGCATAAAAGTCGATCCGCAACGTCGAGCCGAACACATCTAAGGCGTTTTCAGCGCTCTAGCACGCCTCTATCAGAAGTTATTAGCGAAAAACTGTTAGATTCTGTTCGTGACCTGAGATGACCTCGGGGACATAACGAGGGGTCACAGTTGCCATTTTCCGGTTCAGTGTGTCAATCTTACCTACATCTCGATGTTTGAGAGTGTCTAGAATAGCTTTTGTGCAAAACAGACACTTTTTAATTTTATCCAATTGACTTATAATGGAGAGGCCGCAAAATTGACCTGACCTTAGGTCACAGATATCAAAATTCCGAGATTAGCATTTTATAGATAATGTTACTCTAATCAATCGCTGAAAGTTTCAAGGCAATGATTTAGTCGGTGTAGACGACTAAATGACGAGCATTCAATGACGAGCATTCTAATTTTTCTGAGGTGAGGTCACTTGGCGTGACCTGGTGACCTGACGTCAGGCGACCTGGGTCTCAAATTTTCACAACATGTGCAGAAATGATGCACAAACAGGTGTGCCAAAAACGGCGGCGCGGTTTTTGAGATATCTGCGAAAAACCGCAGGGGGGTGTTCAAACACCCCCCGACCCGGCGCGGGTTAAAAAGGCCATCGAACGATTTTGATAAAAACTACATTTTTGGAATTATTTCACCATCAGCTTTCGAATGGTATATTCCATTTCTTTTGTGCATGAAATGACCTTCCAACGAACCGTGGTGAGTGACGGGCCCGGAGGCATGGCTCGGGTCGGCGCGGCGCGGCGGCTGGCGGGGACTGGGGAGTAGGGCGGGGTGGGAGCATGGACCATCGCGCGGCTGGGCGAGTGTAGTTAAGTTTCGCGTCTCCAGGCACCAATTATTCCACCTAAAATTGCGCTAAAGCATTTATTAAAATGTCCTATGCCCAAGACAGCGCCTATCATTTACTTGCTATGCGCATTACGACGCACTTTAGCATGGCATTGGGACAGCCGATAGAACTTCTATTACACGTGCAACGAGGTGCGGAGCTCAGAGCTATATTTTTTCTTTATAACATTTTTCCCAAGGATGGGATTTATTTAGCCCATACCAGTGCATTGGTATAATAAGTAAGAAGCGGCGCCGGCCGCGACCGGGCGGCGCCATGGCAGCGGCGCCCCAGAGCTGCCCACAAAATGGCACTCTTACTCGGCACTCGCGCTTACACACTGTATGTATGTATACCGTATAGCGCGTGGCCCGGCGCGCCCGCTCGGACCGCACCGTGCTCATCCTGAGAGGCGCAAGCTCGCGCGCGTGCCAGAAAACACTAGCGAACACTTCAAACATATCACCTTCACTGTTCACATCACACTTCACATCAAACATTACAAATCTACACGCCGAGATGAACGTATAGGGCGTTAAGAAAGTAGTTAAGAAAAACTTAACAACGTTAAGAAGATCATAAGGAGTCGCCGCGGGGTCTCCCAATCTGGGAGACCCCAGCGGTCCCCCGGCAGCGCTGGCATCCGAGCCTGAGGCCGCACCAGTCGGGCCCAGTCCCAGTGCTGATCCCACCACTAGCATGGACCAATGAGGTATGTACCTACTCTGAGCGACGGGAGTGATCCGGCCCAACGGTAGGTGACATTTATTTCCACTCCTCCGGGCGTCTCGGAGTGAGTTTGCTCCGGCAGCTCGGCTAAGTGGTCGGGACGGAGGGGTATAATAAGAGAATTGTACTGAACCTGGGAGGAGGTTTTCTTAGTGTTTGCTTAGTGTTAGTGTTTTCTTAATGTTTGCTGTCGTCGGGCGTTTTTTTATTGTGTATGGCTAAGTGTTTGTTAACCACTCGAGTCATGATATGATGATTTATATGTTAGCTGGGCCCGCACCACTCGAGCTGGTCGCGAGCGATTAGCGACGCTGATTTAACCCTCGCATGTGTAGGGGGGGTCGGATGGACCCCCCCCCCATGGTTTTTCGCGAATAACTCGCGTAAAAAGCGGCCGATCGCGACGAAACTTTCAGTACCCTCGCATTAATCAATTTTACACCTACCCTGAAAATTTCATGACCCTGACCCAAATGACCTTTGACCTGTGACCTCTTTTCCGAGACCATGTTTGGCCGGAATCGCGATTCGGCGTATGTCGGCTCGCATTAGCCGCGCATTTGCAAGCTTTTCGTGGTTTCAAACGTTCAAACATGTGATTTGATGTTGCTCCCATGCATTAGGGTGGGTGTCAAGGTCACCTGAAGGTCAGGTCAGGTCATTGACCTTTGGTGACCTCGGGTGACCTCGGTTCACTTTTTCGAGTTTTACATGTTTCTAGGCTAGTTTTTGGAGCTGAACTCGAATTTAGCAACCATTTGAACCTTTACGAAGTAGTTTTGGTGCCTTCGTAACATGTTACGAAGCTGTCAGAGGCGGTTGACACGTACTACGAATACCCGTCACGACGCCTACTGGTTGACCTGACCTGACCTGACCCGACCTGGTCTAAATGCTTAAAGACATCATCTCTGATCAAAACTAACACGATATTCGTGATCAGCACCCCGAAAAACCCCTTAGCAGCCACACTTTACGACTTTCTAATAGGTCCCGATTTTCCCGACTTTGGGTCATTGACCTGACCTGGAAGGTCAACCAATGACCTAGGACCTTAAAATTGGGTATCATCGGCTTCCTCTCGTCACGGGCAACACGCTCGTTTTTTCCGCGAAGCTCTAGCTCGATCAGGGGCCAAACGGCAAGGGGGGGGGTCCAACCGACCCCCCCCCCCCCTACACATTAGAAGCTGGAAAACGCCGCACACATGCGAGGGTTAAACCGCACGCTTCTATGAATATCTAATAGATATCGTGCTAGCGTACTGCCAAAGCTGGCTGAAAACGGTATTCAGGACATAATACAGCATTCGTGCACTGCTCCCTTTTCTCTCGTGTTGTTTTGTTTTTGTCCCGTGATCTTCTTTTTTTTTTCATTGATTTCACTAGAACTTCACACTTGTCGCCCGGGGCGCGCTCGCCGCGAGTAGCCGCGAACCACCCGGGTGCTCGGAGAGTCCGGTTCTCCGAATCGATATGTCATTGATAACACACACACACGCACACACACACACACACACACACACACACACACACACACACACACACACACACACACACACACACACACACACACACACACACACACACACACACACACACCTACACACACATACACAACTTACGCATAGGTCTACATGTTATTTATTGATTAAGTCTTTGCGTAGATTTTGTTTCCTGCTTTTTTCGTACAATGCTGTTTTAGCTGATAAGGTCATCGTGGCTTCTTGCAACGAACATTGTGCGTCATGTGTCATGATAACCGTTCAATAAACTAGCCCTTAAGTGGGAACAACCGAAAAAAAAAGAAGATCATAAGGCAGAAACGACATGCCCCGGGCAGCAAGCGGCAAGCTGGACGGCCGCGACAAACGGCCGGACGGCCGCAGCAGCGTCAGCGGCAGCCGGGCAAGCACCCGCTCACCACTCCCGGTCGTCACCCCCGGCTCGGCGCGCGGGTCAGCCGGCGCGCCGCCGCCGCCGACACCAGAGGTGAATAAAACTCAAAAGCTGTCACCTACGCGATGTCTAGCTGTCGCCAATTTTTTACAAGTCCTCTCGAAACAGAAGGTACCATTTTTTGCCGTTTTCTCATCACCTTTGAGGCCTAAAAAGTAAATTTGAAAATGAGACTAGAATGTTAGAAATGAACTGATCTTTCAAATTTCAGCCTCTGGGCATTACAACGCATCGCCATATTTCAATAGTTACACAACAAAAATAAATTACTATCATTAAACTTGCCTAGGTCTGATCGACTTCCTAGCTCGTCCTGGCTTCCTGATCCAGTTCAATCAGAACTCACGAAAGGATTGTCAGTTTCCACTGATTCACTTGTCTTTGCTTCAGTAGTCAAGACCAGTTATCAACGCTCCTACCAAGTTTCTGGGACCGATGGTCATGGACCTCGCCCCAGTTGTGGCACAGATGTGACGTCCCCGGTCCCAGTCGCCCGGTCCCTCCCTACTCCGTCGGCGGCCAAGGCCGCGCCGGTCCCCGCCTCCGCTCACCGGCGACGAGCGGGGACGAGCTGTCGCGCTGTCGCCGTTTTTCCTGCGTTGTCTATGGCGCTTCACAACGCGCCGGCTGTCGCACCGGCGGGATTTTTCAGCCCCAGCTGTCTACAAAGAGATGACGCTGTTAAATTTTTGTGCCGTGGTCCATAGTGGTCTTCTATGGGAAGACAGCTCTGATTGTAGCGGAAACGGCCTAGTTATCTACTTCAAACGCATCAACTGAGATGCTCGAATCTGTCTGTTTATTCCTATGGCTGTCACCTACGCACGCAGGCGAGTAGCAGGGTTTTTTCACCTCTGGCCGACACTATCGCAGCATCGCCGGGAACGAGGATGGGGACCGGGATGGGGAAGGATAGTGGGGATAGCAAATTGGTGTTATAAGTTGAAGTAGTCTCGCTAATGTGTTGTTCGTGTCGTGAAAGAGTTATGAATGATGAAGAATTGGTTGTGCCTAAATGCTGCTACGCACTACGCAGCCTGTGTGCTGTATGTATATCACATGCTATTTGCTTAAGTTTTCCCCATTTATCACTAAAAATGCGTTCATTGTGTGACAGCCTGGCTGCATTAAGCTCTGCTTGAGCTTCGTGTTTTAGGCTGTTATTGAGGTGTGCTATGCTAGGGTTTGTTTCGTTGCGGCGCGCTTCATAGATCACCATTTTTGCTATTGTGACTATAATCATTTCAATATCACTTAAACCTACGAGAAAAAACATGATTTCGGATTGATATTCAAATCCATTGCATATAATCTTTCAAAAGATGTTCTGATACAACTGATGTATGTACGTGGTGCACTCCAGAAGTTTTGAGACTTTTTCAGTAGAGACAGTTGTCTGTTTCAGAGAAGCATGAAACTTGCATGACTCTCGAAATGGAACCTCCCGAGTCCAATGCACCTGCTTTAGCGCTCCTGTCACTGCCTGAAGGCCTGCTGATAGGCCTTCAAAGTGAAGGTGCCCAGGGCCTCTGTCACAGCCTCACTCATCTCCTCCACATCCTCCGAAAGACGGCCCCTGAGCTTTCCTGTCAGTCTGGGGAACATCCAGAAGCCACGGGGCCAGATCAGGACTGTGGGAAGGGTTACGGACGGTTTTGACGCACATCTGTGTCCGATAGTTCGTCTCCATGGTGGACTTGTGGGTGTGTGCGCTGTCCTGTTTTCAACTTTAGACGCTTGTATTATTTAAACTTGTTAACTTATTGGGATGACTCTATGTTCAAAACACGGATGAAGATTGGCTCTTTGTGTTTTGCTACTATGGTATTTATATCTTGCCTAAAAAATATACATTTTTAAAGAAAATGAGTCGCGTGGCAAAGTTAAAATGAAAAAGGGGTGACTTTGCCATCATGCCAAATAATGGTTTTTAACACTAAGAAATATCTTTAAAACATTTTCGTCCATTGTATGGGGAAGGGCCACCATCCCTAATTGTTTAATAGGAAGAAATAAAGCAATTCGAGTTTTTTTTTTTTTTTGCTCTTAAATGATGTACAAAAAGGGAGAGATATTTTACTTTTATAATATATTATATTTGTTGAAAATAATTAACTTTAATAGTAAATGATCAGCCGCTGAGCTCTATATAGGGCCTTGCCGCTGAGCAAGGAAATTCACATTTCACATCACCGACTGCTCTTGCTGAAATTGTTTACCACTATTGTTGCGTGTCCCGTTGCTATGCGACAAATCAAGGTCGTGGCTAAAAAGGGAACGAAAATTTTGATCAAGTTTTCATAAATAAATCTCTCACACTATGCAAATAAAATTTTAGGTTTAAGTGTACCTACTTAAATATCTAAAATGTTATATAAGGAATCATATGAGTTATATACGTAGAAACACTTGCTCTCTCCACATGAAAATTTCAGTCATATCGTAACCGAGATCTGAGTTACTCCGGTATTGGAGCTTTTGTCTCGTCAGTCCGCTTTGGCGCGATCGGTAGCGCATCCGTCTTTCAGCACGTAGGTCCCGGGTTCGTTTCCCGGGCTGACTATGGTATTTTTCCATTTCGACGCAATCAATTAAAATTCCGTCGGAAACAGCGTGACGCTAGAGAAACACGGTCGTATGTTTGAGTCAGTTTCACAAAAGTTTATTGACTTTTCGATAATATTTTGGGTGGATATAGGTCAGAAAAGAATGCTCTTTCCGAATATGTAGGTTTCATAGCGATTTATCAACGTTTTCAATACGTTTTGATGTTGTAAAGGACATCGCGCTCCGCGCGAATCAAATTTTCAAATTAATTTTTCATTATTAAAGGAATGGTACGGATCATCAGTTTTTGTTTGCTATTCTCTGATTACACATACATTTATCTGCAAAATGATACAACACCGATTTCATTCCGTCACGCCGTTTTCCAGCGGCATCGAGTTTCCCGTCACAATGCACGAAATCGGTCATTTTTTCAAAACTGGAGGTGCTGTCTTGCACGTGGCGCGTGCTATACTATGAAACCATGTCAATACGCTAGGCCCATCTCTCCTCTATCGAGTGGTGTAAACCGCTTCTCGCTGCGACCCTCCGTTGCCGATTTATACAGCCGGGAAGCGGGCGCCGCAGGCCGGTTTTCGCCCGATCGTCGATTTGACCGTTTCCCGTGTTAACCCTATGGCGCACGCGAGCGCGTGCTGACGGCGCACCCCTGGGCCGATCCGTCCCAAATTTTAATACAGAGGTCACATCAACCCACAGATTCGACATGCCAAATTTCACGCCGATACGCGGCGTCTTTCAGGCGCAATAAGACACATAAGACATGACACACGGATGGATGCACGCACGTCGTACAGACATGTTATAAATCATAATATAGATAGAAATTGAGAAATGGTTCAGAATAGATGATTAAGCAAAAATATTATTGTATTGGTACTCTAGGACCTTGCCGCTTTCTTCCAGTGGCATTGAGAGGAATAGAAAGTGGATGTTCTTGCGGCAACTTACCAGCACTTTTATTATTAGCGTTTTGATCTATAAAATGGTACATATTTCTTCAGCCAGTCTTACTGGCAAACTCAGTAGTTGTTGAATGATCTTGGGCCTTGGCTGTGCTGAAAAGTTGGGCCCATCTTCATCAATCTTTTACAGGGTGGGGCAGAAAGATTTACCTGTTTGTTTTCAGCCCATAACTCAAAAATTTATGGACGGATTTTAGTGAAATTTTGCATGCGGCTTCCCAACTGACTCGTGTATAACTGTTACGATCGTTTTTAATTTTATCATGGTTGTTGATGAGCTATGGCGGAGATTACAAAAAGAGCCCAAATTGCGGTGCCGATGCAGGCTGGCCACAGCGTCCGAAGCGTTCCCAAACAGCTCGGTGTTGCCATAAAAACTGCTAACAAAATAATGAAATGCCTGGAAGAGACAGGTACAGTGTCGATGAAGTCCATGGCAGGCAGAACAAGGCATGTCCGCACCAAAAAGCTGGTTGATATCGTGCACAAGATGGTGTTTCGAAATCCTAGGCGAAGCATGCGCAAACTGGCAAAGGACCTTGATTTTACGCCCAAAACGGTCAGGAGAATCATAAACGACGATTTGGGCATTAAGTAATACAAGATGCAAGGTCGACACCTGATTTCGGCGGCATCCAAGGAAAAGCGGCTACACAGGGCCCAAAAGATATTGGAGGAAATCAGAAGCGCCGGCAACAAGGTCTTCCTCTGATCTAATGAAGAGATTCCCACGGTTGAGCCCCAGATGAACTCCCAAAGCGACATAATCTTGGCAGATGGTACATCCAGTATTGATCCTGCTATCCGGACCAGTTTTGGTCGCCACAACCCTGCTGGTGTTATGGTTTGAGCTGCCGTCGCATCCGACGACTCAAAAGGACCCTTGATCTTCATCGAGGCGGGTGTGAAAGTCAACTCAAACGTTTACGTCCATCTGCTGGAGGAACATGCTTTACCTTGGGTCACTCAGTCGTTCCGAGACGGATACGTCGTCATCCAGGACGTTGCGTCGCCTCACACGGCCAACTTCACTCAACAGTGGTGCAAGACCCACATGCCTGGGTTCTGGGACAAGAACATGTGGCCATCATCAAGTCCAGACCTGAGCCCGATGGACTTCACCACCTGGGCCATCCTGGAGAGGGAGATGTGTGCAACACCACACAGCAGCATCGCTGCTCTGAAGCTGGCCCTCGACACGGCATGGTCGATTTTCGACGAGGGCACCGTGCGGCGCTCGTGCCACTCCGCAGGTTGAAGTTTCGGGGCAGGGGTGAAGACGGAAGGTGGCCATATTGGTCAATATTACCGTTGCTGAGATGTGTACATGCTACTGAATACGTGTACTAAAAATCAATTGAATATCTTTGTTCGGGACCGAAATATTTTAAGAAATCAAGAGGTAAATCTTTCTGCCCCACCCTGTATTTTGGTAATTTTTGCCTTTCTATACACCCACTGTGCATCCCTGTGTTAATTTTCAACATATAAACTTATGGTTTTAAAAAACCAGTTTGGAGATCAAAATGATGCTATATTTAAAAAAAAAAATTGAATTGCATCGTATAAGTATTTCATTTTTGCATTGATAACATGGTGGCAAAGTCACCCCATGTGGCCTGCAATTCACTTGGAAAAATCGCCACCAAAAATTTTAGCTAAATGAAGTGACAAATGGCAATTTTGTTGGATATGCTAATTTAACAATCTTGCCATGATCAACCATACCAAGTTTTAGCATCGCAGTTTGTCTAAAACATGGTTAGATAATGAAAAGTTTGGACCTCTTCAAATTTGACCATTTCAATGACTCCAATAAAATGGAGCCCAGTTAGGTATTTAGTGGTAACTTATCTCTCAGTGTTGTTTAAGCTCATACTGACATATATATGGCAAAAGTCAATTATTCAAAATAATTTATATCAGGACCAAAACGCGAGGGAACATCGGAAAGATATACAATATCAGAGAGACAAAACCATTGTAAAACACACTCATGAATGTGGAGCATTGCCAGACTGGAGAGCGGCTAAGAGTGTTAAAGAAAACATTGACAAAATGACAAGGATAGCGCTCGAGGCGGCCATTCTGGAAATAAATGAGTGCATGAACCCCAAAAGTGGTAGGATAACATTAGCAGAGACAGCCGCAAAATTGATTCTATCTGTTCATCAACTGTAATATTATATGTGAAGGTATACAGGGTGATTTATAGCCGTGTGACCGAAAATAAATGAAAACTACAGGAATTGCTTTCATGTTACATGCGATTGCCAACTGCCAAGTACCATACCAGTATAGCGCCTTTTGGGGCGACTAACGGAGCGAGCGAGGGGGTGAGTCTTGCACGTGCGAAATTTCGAGGGGGTACCTCCAACTGACTTGTGCACGGCACCCTACTAACCGGTCTCTAGCGATGTGCCAAATTTGAGCACAATCGGCCCAGCCGTTCTCGAGATCTGGAAGCGGCACCCTGCACGTGCGCACGTGCAAAATGGGTCCCGACTGGCTTTTGCACGGCACCCTACTAACCGGTCCCTAACTGTACCAAATTTGAGCGCAATCGGTCCAGCCGTTCTCGAGATCTGGAAACGACCCCTGCACGTGCGCACGTGCAGCAGCACCCCAACTCTGGCACATGGATATGCAGTGCCTAGTGGGTGCCTACCTACTTGCCAACTTTCAGCGCAATCGGCCAAGTAGTTACCGAAATATTGCAACAATTGCAAAACTGACACCTCTTCGTTTTGCACGTGGCACGTGCATAAGGGGTCACTCACATGCATCGGGAATAGTCCAATACTTGGTAGAAGGAATGAAGCTACCCTATAAAAATTACCGCGTGTAAATCGGTCAAGTGGTTGCTGAGATATAAGCCTCGCAAAAGCGTCCGCACGGCCGGCCGGCCGGCCGGCCGGCCGCTCATACTCAGAAATTTCCGTTATTCTACGTAAGACTCCGCTCGCTTCGCTCGCTCCGTAATGAAAGAGCCAAATCTGAAGTTTTGATCCCTGTATTGCATCAGTCATATACACTTTTCCTTTGACGCTCACACTCCTTTTAGACAAGATGCTCAAAATGACCACCTCGGCGACGGATGCACCCCAGCACCAGAGCCCTAAAGTTGGCTATGGCGCGGGCGCACTAAGGAAATGGAGCCAAAGAAGCTTGCAATGGCGTCCTTCAGCCGCATAATATCCTGGGGACTCTCCTAATAGACCTCGGGCTTTGCATAGCCCCAGCCCAGAGGAAGAATTGTGCGACGTTGACATCCGGCGAGTGTGGCGCCCACCGGACCTCAGCGCTCTTTGAAATCAATTTTCCGGGGTTCGCTTACCAATTTTTTTTTCCGTGTTCATCATTAAATCGTACCCCCTGTTTTGAATTTATTAACAATCCTATTAATTGTTACGGAGCGAGCGAAGCGAGCGTAGTCTTTCCTTAGATTAACGGAAATTTCTAAGTATGAGCGGCCGGCCGGCCGTGCGGACGCTTTTACGAGGCTTATATCTCAGCAACCACTTGACCGATTTACACGGGGTAATTTTTGTAGGGTAGCTTCATTCCTTCTACCAAGTATTGGACTATTCGCGATGCATGTGGGTGACCCCTTATGCACGTGCCACGCGCAAAACGAAGAGGTGTCAGTTTTATAATTGTTGCAATATCTCGGTAACTACTTGCCCGATTGCGCTGAAAGTTGGCATGTAGGTAGGCACCCACTAGGCACTGCATATCCATGTGCCAGAGTTGGGGTGCTGCTGCACGTGCGCACGTGCAGGGGTCGTTTCCAGATCTCGAGAACGGCTGGACCGATGGCGCTCAAATTTGGTACACGGCTAGGGACCAGTTAGTAGGGTGCCGTGCACCAGTCAGTTGGGACCTATTCTGCACGTGCGCACGTGCAGGGTGCCGCTTCCAGATCTCGAGAACGGCTGGGCCGATTGTGCTCAAATTTGGCACATCGCTAGAGACCGGTTAGTAGGGTGCCGTGCACAAGTCAGTTGGAGGTACCCCCTCGAAATTTCGCACGTGCAAGGCTCACCCTCTCGCGCGCTCCGTTAGTCGCCCCAAAAGGCGCTATACTGGTTATCTTCTTTGGAGCTTCCCTGTAGGTGCAGGCCCTCAGAAAAGCAGAAATATCTTGGTGTTTGCTTAACGGACTGCGTTAAATTATACAAATTACACATTTTTACTTTTTGCTGCACTGCACAGTGGGGATTTTTCCGATCTAGCACGTATTTATTCGTAGAGGGCAAACCATGGGTAGAATTGTAGCCAGATTGTGCACAGATGTTGGCTGGTGTGTCCTGGTGAGCATTTTACCTGTAAATGTGCATAATCAACATAGTATAGGGGGTTCAATTGGACCCCCCGCTCAGCCGTTTGGCCCCTGATCAAGCTAGAGCTTCGCGGAAAAGTCAAGCGTGCTGCCTATGACGAAATTAGGCCGAATATATCCAATTTCAAAGTCCAAGGTCATAAGCTGACTTTCCAAGTCAGTTTAATGACCCAACTAAAGTTGGGAAATCGAGACCTCTTGAAACTTCGCAAAGTTAGGGTGTTACGGGGTATTTTGGGGTGCTGATCACGAATTTCATGTTAGTTTTGATCACAGACGATGTCTTTATGCATTTAGGCCAGGTCGGGTCAGGTCAGGTTAGATCAATTAGTAGGCGTCCTGCCGGCCATCCATAGAAGTGCCACCTACTACTGATAGCTTCGTAACATGGAACGAAGGCACTAGAACTACTTCGTAAATATTCAAATGGCTGCTAAAATCGAAATCAGAACCAAAAACTACCCTAGAAACAAGTAAAACTCGAAAAAGTGAACCAAGGTCATCAAAAGGTCAATGACCTTGACTTGACCTTCACGTGATCTTGACACCCACCATTATGCATGGCAACAACATCATTTCACATATTTAAACGTTTAAAACCACAAAAAGACTGGAAACCGCGGATGTGAGCTGGCATACGCCGAATCGCGATTCCGGCCAAACATGGTCTCGAGAAATATGCCACAGGTCAAAGGTCAGTTGGGTCAGAGTCATGAAATTTTTTGGTTAGATGTAAAATAGATGATCTCGAGGGTACCGAAAGTTTCGGCGCGATCGGCCGCTTTTTGCGCGAGTAATTTGCGGAAAACCATGGGGTTTTATCCGACCCCTTCCCCCTCCCCCTCCCCACAAGTGCGATGGTTAATAAGGTTACGGTATGTATAATTTACGCTTGTCATCCTATTCCTAATGAATGTGTCTCAGAAAATATGCATCATATAAATCACGAAGTAAAATTATTCGCCTATGTCCGGAACATACCTATATCGTGCTGTTTGCCCTAGCGCTCCTCGAGTGGGGTGTTAAGATACTCTAATGTGAATATTCCGTGTTCAGGCAAGTTTCGGCAGCCAAACTAGGCGTTGTCTTGTGCAGAAGAAAGTGGCGAATTCGATAGGATATATTTCGGAGTGGAAAAGTGTGGAGAACATTGTTGATTTCCTACATTTATTTAGAATACCATTCCTTCAATATGGTGTCTGTAAGGGTTTTTTTGTAAAGGGCATTTTTGTGACCTTAGTAAGGTTGTGGCATACTTTCTGTTTGCCATTCCATTCCTAATAAAGGTGCCTTTCAGACGATATGCAACTTTAAGACCTCGCAAGATTAAAACCAACAGGACAGGACAATGAAATTGAGCTATACTTTCGGGCCTTGCTGAGCCCATTGAGTAATCACGCATGAGTGTGAACTTTGGGCGCATTTTTCCTAGTTTTGCTGTAGACATACAGATAAAACAATGCCATATATGAAAAATTCAGACATTTCTTAGCCCTACTGACACAAAAAATCAACCAAAATCCAAAAAATATTTTTTGAATTAATAGGCGCTAGATCGGAAAAATCCCCACTGTGCACTGTGTACATCTTGAGCGATACACACAGACCAGACCAAGACAGAACAAAACTTTATAAAATTTTCTACTAGCACGTGAAATTTCACGCGCAAATATGCAATCCTCTTCTCAAGAGAGATAAACTAAAAAGGTCACACGGCTATGAATCACCCTGTATACATTGTACATACATGTTATTGACGAGGTAGGTCACGACTGAGTGTTGAACTTCTCCCCAGTGAATGTATTGCATTGAGATGTCCACGTGAAATGTTGCCGTAGGTTTTCAAGTGTTTTGGATTGAACATGGTATTTTGTGTCATTTATTTAGGACCAACTGATGACGATATAATCGAAACGCGTTTTGGTCCTAATATAAATTATTTTGAATAATTGACTTTTGCTCTCAGTGTTGGTTATGTTGGAAGGCCCATCAATTAACTTTCATTTGTGCATAAAAATTATTACATTCTTCGTAAAATATCACTGGAGATCTCCCTAAAGCATTTTTCGGGAAGCATGGCAAAGTCACCCCGCAAGGCAAAGTCAAGTCACCTCCGTTTACGGTATTTAAAAACACCCAAAGGTTGGTCGCACACCAGTTCTTCAGGCAACCCCACTCAAACACAGACTGCTGATGTCAATACCATTTGTCAATTAGACTCAACATCAGCCATCAGTGTTCCGCATCACATCAGGAGTTCAACGTAACAAGGTTTGTGCCACTTTTACAAGTTGTGCTACAATCACATTTGATAAACCGAAATCAGTCAGCAGCGATCAACGTCAGTCATTAATGTAAAGATCACACGCTACTTTTCACACCATCAGCACCATTTAGTTGTGTTCCAAGCATACCTTACATCACCACCAAAGCACAACCAGGCACCACTATGGTTCTTTTTTTTTCAAAAGGGCGCTGGCTCCAAGTTTACTATCGAAGCTCTCACGTGAGTTTTGGCAGCTTCAGCGTCTGGCCAAGAATTTCGTAGCGAAAAATATTCAATTTCAAATTGTGCACGGTAAGTACCCGGAAATTGTGTCTTGACGAATTAGCATACAATGACAACGTCACTGGTGGCAGCAGGCAACCAATGTCCGTGCGATGGGACTAAGTGTCGACGAATTAGGGGGTCAAAAGATGAGTGCCGATCAGCCGAAAATCCCATACGTGACAACTTTCAGTACCAGACTGTCGAAAGCTACCAATGCACCAAGTGTCACGAGACTGTGCTAAAACGACAGGAAAACATCAGCTGGTCCGTGAGCGTGCCGCATCACCAAGGCACAGAGCCACCAACACTTCAAGACGCGCTCCGGCTGAGAATGCAGCCTGATCGGCGAGAGCTTCGCTGCTAGCGCTGCCATCACCATGAGTGCCACGTCACCACCCAAATCAGCAAACTACCCAGGACGCTGATTCTGCAACTGAGCCGTTATGCCTTTCTAGGGGGAGAGTCCAGGAAAATACGAGCCAGCGTGGGCGTCCCCGATGTCATATCTCTTAGCGAATACGTCGTACAGTCACCAGCACTTGCTACTAATCACCTCGTTTTTGCTCAGTAGTTTGAAGACCGATCAATTCTCAGTCGAGCAAGATAGTCAAACGATCGGTTTGGTCCTCCGATTTTCGAATATCTAACTTGTTTTTGTATGTTCGAAGCATTTTGGGATGAGGAGCCAAAAAACGTCTTTTCTGCCCTAAAGTTGCCCCAAGAAGTCGTAGAACCTAGCCCCGCCTCTGATCCACAGACCTCTAGTGCCATCTCTTGTCAGCCGAACAAACCGCAGAAGTAAATAATGTCACGTGACCTTTGCACACGCTACAATTACTACGCAGTTGTATTGGGGGAAGCGGGGCGGAGACGTGGAGAGGGACGCGATCGGTCCGGTCGGCTGGGGTCAGGCATAGGCGCGGGAGCCGGGGGGGGGGGCAGTGGGGGCAGTTTGCCCCCCCCCAACTCTGGGGCCGTGGGGGCGGTGCCCCCACAGCTTTGAGACGGAATACCACACTTTTTTTGCAAATGTTTTCTTTTTTTGTTGAAAAAGCCGAGGGGTGAAAAATAAGTGGCCTAAAACCGGTGATAAAACTAGACTTGGGGGTACCCTAGGTTAATCTCTATTATGGTGTGCCCCCCAGTCGGAAAGTAGTTCCCGCGCCCCTGGTGTCAGGTCACCGAAGTCGGAGGTCATCCGCCGGAGGGTGTTTGGGCGGTTGAGCCGTGTGGGCTGGGGCTTGCGGAGTGGGGAGCGCCTGGACCTGTCTGGAAACAAGTTCTACAACGCTGTGGCAGTCGAGAATATTGTGAGGAAATAGAGCGAGAGAGAGAGAGAGAGAGAGAGAGAGAGAGAGAGAGAGAGAGAGAGAGAGAGAGAGAGAGAGAGAGAGAGAGAGAGAGAGAGAGAGATAGTGGAAGAGAAAGAGGGAGATAGAGGGAGAGAGGGAGAGGGAAAGAGAGGGAGAGAGAGAAAGAGAGAGGAGAGAGAGAATGGAAGAGAAAAAGAGAGGAGAGAGAGAGTGGAAGAGAAAGAGAGAGAGGGAGAGAGAGGGAGAGAGAGAAAGAGAGAGAGAGGAGAGAAAGTGGAAGAGAAAGAGGAAGATAGAGGGAGAGAGAGGGAGATGGAGAGAGAGGGAGAGAGAGGGAGAGAGAAAGAGAGAGAGGAGAGAGAGAGAGTGGAAGAGGAAGAGGGAGAGAGGGAGAGAGAGAGAGAGAGAGAGAGAGAGAGAGAGAGAGAGAGAGAGAGAGAGAGAGAGAGAGAGAGAGAGAGAGAGAGAGAGAGAGAGAGAGAGAGAGAGAGAGAGAGAGAGAGAAGAAACACTGGAGGGAAGGGATAAGGACGGGAGGAGAGAAAAGAGAGACGGAAAAGGAAAGCCAGGAAGGGTAAAATGAGAGAGAGGGTAATGGGCAAATCAGTGAGAGGGAGCGAGAGAGAAAATATTTAGTTGTGTCAGCTTGTTTCGTATGTAAAATGTTAATTTGCTTTCCATCATTTCAGCTTCGGATTGGAAATTAAATCTTAGCACCCTTATGATAAACCCACGCTGACGGGATGGGGACGTTTTTATGGTCGTCGTTGGGAGCTCGGCACTAATGGGGATGATGTTGAGGGTTTCACAAATATTTCATAAAAGAGATGATATTTTTTTGCATCACCTATTAAACATTTTTTTTACGTTTGCTATGAAAATGTAAGGCCCAGTTCCTTCAAGATCAGGTCCACGGCTCCACAGCTTACAACAGGAGCTAGCTAACATAACAATTCACCCGCGCCGTGTTGGCGGCATGAACTTTCCGTCGAGTGCTGAGGGGGGGGGGGCGTTTCACGCCCCTCCGTCTAACTCGGCTCCTGGGCCACGTAGCGACACGCGGTAAGCGGCAATCGAAAGAGCGTCAAAAATAAGAAGGAAAACACTCGGTCATTTTAAGGTCAGGGCAAAGGTCAGGTCACCAGAGCTCATCAAAGGTCAAATTTTGTCGATTTCAACGATTTTAAACATCCGACGGCTAACTCTGGAACCAATAGAGCTACAGCGCCGTGGAAAAGCGCATTGGATAGCTCTTTTAACGCTCTTTCGCCAACATGTCCTCAAATTTGACCTCAGATCAACGGTTTAGCCCACAGAGGGCACCGCTCTGATTGACCTCAATTTTGACCTCAGATCAACGGTTTAGTGTTTTCACCGCTCTAGCACGTCTCTGTCAAATCAAAAGTTATAGCAAAAAAAAAAAAATGCTGAAGACCTTTCATGAACTGAGATGACCTCAGGGGCACACAAAGGGGGCACAGGTGCAATTTTCCTATTCAGAATGTCATGTTTACATATGAACCGATGTTTGAGAGGGTGTAGAACGACATTCGGCCCAAAGAGGCTCATTTCAATTTTCTCCCATTGACTTATATGGAGCAGTTGCAAAATTGACCTGACCTTAGGTCACAACTCACAGATATAAAAAATCCGAGATAGCCATTTTATACATACTGTTACCCTAAGCAAGTACTGAAAGTTTCAAAGTGATCGCTCAGTCGGTGTAGCTACAGCGAGCTTTCTAACTTTTTCTGAGGTAAGGTCACTTGACGTTACATGGTGACCTGACCTTGAATGACCGGGATCTGAAATTTTCATAGCATGTGCGAAAAAGATGTCGGAACGGGTGTATCTAAAACAGCGGCGCTACGCGTCGCCGTTTTTGAGATATTCGCGAAAAACCTAGGGGGGCGTAAAAACGCCCCCCCCCCCCCCCCAGGACGGCGCGGATCAAACGGTCCCTGAGACCTCGGGATGGTGCCCCTGACCTTGGGATGGTGCCCTTGAGACTTCGAGATGGTGCCCCCGCAGACCCGGGGAGAGTGCTCCTTCAGACCTCGGATTTCGGAAAAGTGCCCCTGGAAACTTGGAATGGTGCCCCCGGAGACCTCGGGATGGTGCCCCCAGACCTCGCGATGGTAACGCCGGAGACCTTGGGATCAGGATGGTGCCCCGGACCCTCGAGATGGTGCCCTTTCCGACCTTGGGATGGTGCCTGCGGAGAACTCGGGATAGTGCCCCCTGAGAACTCGAGATGGTGCCCCCGCGGACCTCGGGATGGAAACAGATGGACAATATTAAACAAAAAACTAAAAAACTCAACTAAACTAAAAAAAATGAGGCGAGGGACAGAAATAGGCCTCCGGGAGACCCCGAAAACGGTACCCTATTCCGATAGACCTTCTGGATGGTGCCCCCTTAGGAGACCTCTGGGTTAAAGCTCCCGTCGGTGACCTCCGTGATGAATCAAAAAAAAAAAAAAAACTCCGTGATGGGCCCCCGGGTTGCCCAAGGGGGGAGAATGGCCCCCATGCCCTCCCTCTGGATCCGCCACTGAAATGATCTGACCCAAGATCTTACCTAAAAACGACCAAAAGCCTTCCTTCATTGTCCGAAAACCGCTGACAGTTGATAGCTCAATGACACTACAGCCGTGCATATGGAGGCGTGAAAACACTCTCCTCATCTCGATCTATTACGAGAGGACCATGTCATGGCGTGAGAAAGGTGTTCTCAAAATAGATGACACTATTTTTATGTGGGCGAGGATGGATGACATGATTATTATTAATATAACGAGGCTTGAAATGATCTCACGCATGTCAAAGTGTTTTTATTTTAGGCAAAATAAATATCTAACTAAACAGTAAAACAAGCTTTCGGCATTACGCCATCATCAAGTTTGATGATGATGGCGTAATGCCGAAAGCTTGTTTTACTGTTTTAGATATTTATTTTGCCTAAAATAAAAACACTTTGACATGAAAACACATGACAAGATCATTTCAAGCCTCGTTATATTAATATATGACACTATATGAATGAGTAAATAATTCGCGCCCCGTTGGGCTATTGGCGGACCCTACTACCTGATGGGGTGGTGCAGCCGTTTCGTCCTCCACCTGAGATCTCGGAAAGTTACCGACCGATTTTGAAAATTCGAAGAACGTTCGATAGCCCCAAAAGGGGCGGGCTATCGAACCTTGTTACCAGGTTTCGTTGACCTAGGTGCAACCCATGACGTCACAAGTCAGGTCAAAGGTTGCATTTTTTCACCGATTTAGTCTAAGGAATGCATTACAGTCAGTTAACACATCAAATAAAAGGCATGTTATCGAAAAACATCGATGGAGCGTGGTTGCCCAATACATATGTTGCCTAAAGAGGTCCCTGATGCCAGGTCAGGTCAAAGAGGTCAGGTCACTAAGGGTCACAATATGAACCCAACTATGCTAATTGCTAGGGTCGCGTGATAAATGTTTATGGTCAATTTTACATTTGAAATTCAATGGTGTGGGCTAGACGGCCATTGGGGCCGGTTTAGATTACGTTCTGGTGGGGGTCAGGTCAAGGTCAGGTCAAAAATGGTTAAATTTCAGAGTTGATATTTTGCTAAAAGGGGTACCTATTCGATGCAGCTCATCACGGGACATCCAATGGTGGTCTCTGGCTTGCTCTGTGTGTTCTGTGACGGCTAAAAATTGAGGTTGAAAATTTTACGTAATACATTTTGAGTAGTGTTTTTTTTTTTGCCATAACTTTGCTAAAAATGGAGCTGTCGAGCTTAAGGTTGCCATATCTAGAGCAGATAGTTCTATAACATATATTCCAGCTTTAATTTTGAATGTTGTTGGTATTTTCAGGGTGTTATACCTACTTTTATAGTTTTGATGGTCGAAATCAATTTTTTTTTAGAAATCAGAGTTGGCAGTTTTGTAGCGCTGTTTATTTTGCATCTTTTTTATCTTGAATACCTATTTTTTGTTATCTTCAAAACTGTAAGCGTGACAGCTCTTCCCGCTAAACCTTTTATTGGGTCGAAAATGGCAGAACATGACGTCACTCTGACGCCATTTGTGACTCTGACGCCATTTGTGACTATCCTTTCATAAGAGCTCTGGAAAAATTTGGTCACAAGGTGTAAAATGATGCCCGGAGGGGTCTTGAAAGTTTGGTGGCGACCTACGCTATACTTTAGGAGATATCGACTGAAAAGGAGAGGGGGCTGTTTCGCGCCCCCTCCCCCCAACGGGGCTCGAGGCTTTCAGTTGTTGCTCTCACATAACTCTTGGTTATATTACAACGTAGTGGAATTGCAAGCTTGGCAATATAAGCTTCCTGCCAGCGCCGGACCCGAGTTTAAACATGCAGGCTGAATTTTAACATTTGACTTTTAAATTTTTACCGTTGAGCTTTTTAGAAGTTGTATGAACTGTTCAGCTCCTTTTTTGGTCCATCACAGCGGGCTTGTATGTCATTTGTCAATCAAAATCGAATTAAAAACTTTTTATTGGGTCTGGTTATCTCGCCAACTTCTTAACTGAATCGTTTAGTAGCTTTTGATTGGGCACTGCCCACGTTGTCTGTCAAACTTTTCGTGTCAACGAGAAGAGGCTGCTGACATCGTTTGTCGCGGTTAGATAATACCAATCCACGTCTCAGTGTGGCTGCTCGATCGCACTTTCCCTGGCCCACCTCTCCCACCAGGCTAGGCTTTGCCCGGCACAGCCGTCGCCTCAGTGCCTCGGGCGGTGACCCGTTCAAAGGGGCTCACAATTCGTATGGTGCCGTGGCTCTCAAACCAACACAGAACAGTGAAACGCACAGGCTTACCTTCCATATAAGGCGAACGGCTGATTCTGGCGCCGGGGCTTCATTCATGCTAAAGCGCCCAATCACAGCGCCGCATTTCAGTAAGTGTCGGGCGCAAAAGCTACTATGCTCCTAAAGTCTGATGACCAAGAGTTGCGAACGAAAATTATAATTAAAATCTAAATCTTTTTGTATTTCAAAGATGAAATTTCAAAGATGAAATACAAAAAGATTTAGATTTTAATTATAATTTTCGTTCGCAACTCTTGGTCATCAGACTTTATAAACATGTCTTACAATATTGAACTACTATGCTCCGCCCCTCCATCACGTGACCCTGCCCTCACGTGGCCTCAGTCACGTGGTGTTTCCACTTCTTGGCGCATGGCGGCGCTAGTCTCGCAAGGGCGGTGGTAGCTTGCTCCCCCGCCGTCCGGGGGTGATGGGTAGCAAGTGCTGGTGACTGTACATGATGCAACCCGAACTCCAGACCCCTGCTCATGTACAGTCCACAGCAGAAGTAATGTGGGGTTTCAGTCATGGGTATGTTCTGCTTCTGAAGCTTAGGAACGATTAGCCAGACTACAATGAAACTTTGAATGTAGCTCATATGTATCGTCACCCTTGCAGCTGCAACTTTAGCTATAGACATCTTCTTTTCGATCACTCCGCATTAAACAATCGCCAGTCAAAGATTGGTAAAACCCAGTTGAGATTGGTAAAACCCTACATTACTTTAGCGGTGGGCTGTACACCTTCCAACTTTGAGAAGGCGAGAAGTTCAACGGCACCGTCTCCACCGTCAGCCGCAAAGTCCTCGCCCATCGTCGCTGTGACGGTGGCCGAGACGCCAGACCAGCCCCAGTTGCCAGCACGTGCCAGTCGCCAGCCCTCGGCGCTAATGAATGAAATAGGCGGCACCGCTGTCACTATCTGCCACAGGCAGCCGCCGAGATCACAGTGCCGGACACGAACTCCGAGTCAATGTCGTCACGGATCCGGGAAGTTGATTGCGAGCCGGAGCAGACAATCTTGCGATCGACGATAAATGGAGACCTGATTGACACCTCCGAACAGGCGCATCTGTCTGGGTTATGTGACCAGGCGCTGAGCTCGGTGGACCTGACCGACGACTACACGTACGCGGAGGTCAACGGCGTCCGCAGCAGCAGCCGTCCCTTCCGAGCGGGCCTTCCCCAGGGCTCCGTGCTCGCCCCGACCCTGTTCACCCTGTGGTCGGCGGACTTGGTGGAGGAGCTCCGGAAGGTTGACGGCACATCGACCTACATGTACGCGGACGACACCGCCACCCTCAGCTCCGGAGCGACCATTGCGCAAGCGATGGTACGCGCTCAGAGAGCTGCAGACTTGATGGCGGCCTGGGCGCGGAAGTGGAAGATGCGGCTGGCGGGCAGCAAGACGCAGGTCCTGGTACTGTCCCAACGGCACGAAGATGCCCGCGACATCGTGCTGAGGGTGGACGGCACGGCAGTCAAGGGCACCCGACACCTCCATCTGCTCGGCGTGACCTTTGACAGACTGCTCCACTTCGGGGAGCACTGCTCTCGTCTCCGCCGCAAGGTGAAGCCGCGTGTGGCCCAGCTGAGGAAGCTGACGGCGCGCTCGTGGGGCCTGCAAGAGCCGCAGCTGCGAACCGTCGCCAACGGTCACGTCCGTGGTGCACTTGAGTACGCGGCGGCGGCATGGCTCCCGGCGGCGTCGGAGTCGCACGTGGAGCTGCTGGAGAGGGAGATGCGTGCCACAGCGCGCGTCGTGACCGGCTGCCCGATCAGCACGCCGAGAGACCCGCTGATGGCGGAGGCCGGCATGGTCCCGGTCCGGGCGCGCAGGGAGGCGTTGGCCGTCAGACTGACCACCACCGCGGCGTCGCAGAGGACCGATGACCCTCTCCGTGAGGTAGCAGCGAGGACAACCCCCCGACGATTGCGGACCACCACCGGCTGGCGTGATGTGGGACGGGAGGCCCTCACCCGGCTTGGTCTTCAGGAGACACCCGTGGAGGAGCGACTACACATCACCCTCCCTCCATGGACGGACTGTTCGGGGGTGGCGATCCGGCTGGACGTCGGCGCGGCTGTTAGCAGGGAGGCACGCGACGAGGTCCGCCGGGCGGCGGCCGAAGAACACCTCGCGACCCTGCCAGACCAGGCGACCTGGATCTGGAGCGACGGCTCGGCAGAGGGCGGTGTCGCGTCTGGGGACAGTGGTGCCCTGATCACCCTGCCCTCTGGAGAAGAGACGACCCGGACGCCGGCCGGCGCCGTCTGCAGCAGCACCCGCGCCGAGCTGGTGGCGATGCGTGCCGCTCTGGAGGAGGTGCAGCAGCTGGAGGACGCAACGTCTGCGACCCCGCTGGTGCTCTGCACCGACTCCCAGGCTGCGCTCGCCACGCTCGCGACAGGCGCCGGAGAACAGCGGACGACGCTGGGAGCCGAGACATGGCGCCTGCTCCTGGCGGCCCCGGACAGACCGACATGGCTGCAGTGGGTCCCGGCCCACTGTGGCCTCCCAGGCAACGAACGGGCGGACGAGCTGGCCAAGGAGGCCTCCAGCTTACCGCAGGCAGCCGCGCCTGTGGACGTCCGCAGCCTCACTAAGGCAGTCGGCCGCGCCGCCTCCAAGGCCTGGCGAGATCGCTGGCCCGACAGCTTCTTCAGGCGGATTATGAGAGACAGGTTCCCGACACCTGTCCTCAACGAGACGAGGGAAGACGCGGTGAATGTGCACCAGCTTCGAGCAGGCCACTGGGGGCTCTCGACGAGCTACCTGCACAGGATCGGCCGTCACCCAACACCGACCTGCCAGCAGTGCGAGGACCTGAAGTGCCGGGCGGCACTGTGTCTGGTCTGCCGAGAGGAGGCCGACACGCCGGAGCACGTGCTGCTGCACTGCTCCTGCCTGGCGGGCATGGGACTACGCCTGTTCGGGAACATACACCCCGATGCGACTCGGCTGCGAGACGGCGGGGCCGTGGCGGCGCTGGCCCGCGGCTTCCTCTGCCACCGAGAGCCTGCGGGCTACGGCCGGCCGTAGGCCGGCCCGCGGGGAAACAACAACAACAACAACTACACGTACCGACTGGTGGGCGTCGTCAGTCATCTGGGTGGAGCCACCCATTCGGGTCACTATGTGTCGGACGTCTTTAGTGAAGATCACGGCCGTTGGTATCACTACGACGACAAGCAGGTCAGCCGCACAGACGAAGCCAGCTCCCTGCAGGAAAGCCACCAGCGAAACGGATACATTTTTTCTATATACAAAGGAGCCTATGCTGCTAGATGCAGGGCACAGAAAATGGTGCTGGGTCATTGCGCTGTGACTTCACAGCTCGCCGTCGGCTTTAATAATTAATGAAAGTATTTGATTGGTAGTCGTTGATAAAATATATATAATGTAGACTGTTAATTAGGGGGTAACTTTGTATTTCACTGTTGCCGAGGTTATAATCGAGTAAGTGGTTCCGTCCATGGTATTTATACGTTACATTGCAATACAAGTCCGACAGCATAACATCACCACTGTTCTTACATCTAGTCCCAAACCACACGTATGGAAATTATCGGGAAGAAATACCGTGTTAAAATTATAGTCCATTTTATTTCAAAAGGCGCACGGCCCGAAAATCGATTTTATAATTGTCACGTGCAAATTGGTGGTGTTGACAAAAATCAACGAACACCGGCTTGGCGCGTTTCGAAATCAGACTGGTCGGCTGGTCTCTGATTTGCGATAGTTTTGAGAGAAGTATAGACATACGGCTCATAATGAGGAAATGTGAATCGAAAATGCTTCCACACGGGTTCTAGCCGTAGGCGCTAAACAAATGTTTAAAATGATCACGTGATTGACCTGTTTGCAGGCCTACAAAAATAACACACGGATTGACATTTTGTTTTAAATTTATTTCTGGTAAGTACAAAAAGAAACATGCGCCAGAATATCTACCGACCTATAACAATACTGATCGATAGATTCCTGCATTGGGAAAAAGTCGGGTATGCGCCTATTAAACCTGGAAGGAGTTATAAAAAGGCGACTGTACGTAGCATGCGAAAACACAATGTTACACAACAATATAGACCGTCACCAGCTTCAGCGGCTGACAATGACATGTTTTCCATGAGCCTTCCGTTCAGAATTCTGGTCCCCGACGGCCGACAGAGTCTTGTAGCAAAAATTATTGTTCTGTCTTGATTGTTTAGGGATTTGCTGCTTGCTCCTAATGGGCTGGCTGTGGAATCAAGGTTACTCTAGAAGTGACGTTAAATTAGCATGCAAAATTAACAGAATGGCTCAAATCAATGAATTTACTAACATTCTGAAACGTGACAAAGTTTATAAGCTCAACTGAACAACTCGCTCCGTTGTACTGCGATTATCTTTCAAAAATGGCCGAGAAATTCATCTCGGCTTGCATTAGGTATTTTCCAGGGGGGGGGGGTCGAAGTCTAGTTCATACTAGACATTATTTTAAACTGTTTTGCAGCTCAACCTTCAAACAATACCTACCTATTGATTTTGGTGCAACAGTGCATGATTTCAGCATTGCTTCTACAAGATCTAATTTAAGCAGAAGTGATTATTGCAAAGCATAGTCCAGTCGTTAACTGATGACCATGTAAACCACACACTTATCAGGCTATCACAGCTCGCCTCCTATCAACAAAACTGTTTGACGGTGCATGGCTGATTGTGTGGATTGTTTGTTCGTAATTGCTGGTAGTCTGTTATATGCTGTGATTTTGCACTGTGATGTATATTGCATGAAGTTTCCTGAAAACACTTAAAAAAAAAAGTTCATACTAGACTGGCAACCCCACGGCTGACGTCACGATCCCCAGCGTGACGTCACAGCCCCAGGGCATTGACCCCTTGAAGCTTGCAATATTTGATGGTGCTTACAGACAAACTGAACAAAGCTTGTACGTAACAAAAGAGTCATGCTTCTACGCTCGATAATGTGTTTATTGTGTTTTTAGCAGATAAAGCAGACAAAAATTGTTCAAAGGCAGAAACAGCGAGGTGTACGCCAGTCGCAACGCATCGATCTCATCGCATATGGTGCCCCAAGAGGCGCAGCATTGCACCCGTGACCCCTCTTTATGTCCCTAAGGTCATTAAGGTCAAGAATGGTCTCCAGCAGTTTTTTGTTTTACCGTAACCTTTGACAGATATGATTCTTGATTAAACAGCAACAAAAATACATTAGATGTGTTCAGCCCAACGATACAGATCGGCTGATATGCATTACGGCATTTTCCGGTCAGGACATGACCTGGAAATGAGGTAAAATTGTCGAAATGACTTTTTGTGGTCAATTCAAAGTTTATTTGACGCGTATTGACGAGAGGAGTACGTTTATCTGCATTTTGCCGGCGTAAAGTCTCATGGAAATCCGTTGAATAAAGTTTAGGTCTGCGGAGTCGGAGTCGGAGTCGATCGGCGTCGACAGTTTTGCCCGGATTCAGAGTCTTAATCGACATGTCATTGCTCAAATTCGTGGTCCTCGTCTGTTTGCGGAAAAATATTACGTTCGGTGACCTTTCCAAGACCGATGTTTAAGCTGAGTTCCTGTTCATCTTCCTGTTTTGGACGAGCTTTTGAGTGTGAAAAGCAAAAGGGGGTGGCTGCACCCGAAACTGCTTTTATTCACAGACATGTTATTTATAACCACAGTTCTGACCGGGGTCGGAGTCGGAGTCGATTTTAGAAACCAGAGCCGGAGTCAGTCGGAGTCACCGAAAATCAATCGACTCCGCAGACCTGGTAGGGTTGCGGAGTCGAAGTCGGAAATAGAGTCGGCTGGAGTCGATAAGTAATGTATGCCCGCAGTCGGAGTCGAAGTTGGTTTTTGGAAGCCGGAGTCGGAGTCGGAGTCAGAGCCACCGAAAATCCATCGACTGCGCAGCCCTGGACTTATAACGATACCGAAATGAGCTGCTGTTGGAATGTCAAGTGTGTTCACACGATTTTCAGGCTCCAGAATCTGCATCTTAGATCGTGAAATGGTCATTTCATGGCTTCTGGTTTCTAGTCAAGATCTGGTAGCCAGCGGTTCCTTAAAGTTCCCAGGCATTCTCTGGTGCTCTGGCGCCTCAGGTCTCTTGATTTCTCAACCTGTCGGCTGTCTCAACCGTTCACGGTTTTCTGAAAGCTTCTGAGTAGCGGCTCTTCCACCAGTTTCGTGGCTGGTTGTTTCGTGGTTCCTGACTTATAGCTTAACTTCTGATTCTCAGACAATTTATGATCGATCACACTTAGATCACAAGGATGCTTCTACCGTGATAAAAACAAATATCTCTGTGTATCATTCACTTTACCACCAGGGACTGGCGACTTGCATTCTGTAGAACATAATAAGTCTTTATTCTTATTTCTTAACCCGCGAGTTGCTGCGGGGGCGTTAAACGCCCCCACTTTTTTCGCCGGGCCATAGGATAAAAACGGCGCGCCGCAGGCGCGCCAAATTTTGGGTACCTGTAGGGAAATGAATGAAGTTTATTGTGACAAAGTTTCAAAAAAAAATCGGTCGGAAAATTTTTGAGATATCAAGGTTTAAGTGACGTCATGATTTCTAAGTTTTCGACCAAAAACGGCATATGTTCAAAAAATCATATAAAATCACCGAATAGACATACAGACATGCCGTAAACGCCATTAGATTGCCAATACCATGAACAACCAAATGACTATCTTCGATTATTGATTATCGTTCCGCATTTTCCAAAATCTTGAACTGAATCTCGGCAATTTCTCGTGACTTCTTCACGACCATGATACATGCATTTCTTAAATTGAGTTTTTTTAGGCAAACACGTACACATAGGATAAAATGAATGTCACCATCGTGTTCTACGCCCCACATTACCCATAAAACATGTGTCACAGGCTGAGAATATCAGTTTTTATTTTCGGGGATATGTGCCTGCCCGGTTGACCTGACCTTGACCCTGACCTATGCTTGACTGACCCCTGCATAGAGCTGACACTCTTGTAGGCCTTATATGGTGGATTGTGCACCGTTTTGACAGAGTTTATGACGAGAGGCGCCCATTGCGAAGTCCTGAAGTCCATGCTACTGAAAGCCCGATTTCAGGTGTTTGACCTGACCTTGACCTGACCTGTGACCTCAAAATTCAACTTTAAAGTACTCATCTGAAGCGTCTCGTCGCGTTCTTTCGTTTGCCGCCTCGTGCGTTTCGCTGCGCCTATTGGTTCTCGAGTTATCGGCTGGGGGCGTTTAACGCCCCCCCCCCCAGCAAACGGTGGGTGGCGAAATACCCCAGCAACTGCCGGGTTAACGCGCTGAAATTAATCACCTGTGTCTGAAACCATGAAATGATAAAGTAAAAATATTATGCCAAAGCTAGATAAATTAGATGAGCCCCGAAATACAGGAAAATATCCAAAGAGCTTGTTTTACTCTATTTCATAACAACAAAACCATCTGCAAATACGAGATAGCGTCCTTAGCAACCGCCCATAGCAACGTGTTTGTCTGAACCACGCAACTGGAAAATTAAGTAGATACTGGATAAGTCGACTACAGTTTGGTCAAAACTATACTGAATTTGATTTCGAAATGGCTTTTTATGAATCAAATGTAAAGTGACTTATTATTTCCTTTCAAATTTTCATACTATTAGAAAACATGCTTGTTTGCTCTATATTTGTAAAGAAACAACTGCGAGGACGAAATATCACGACAAATTCTAGTACCTTGTTGGTAGGAAACTTCGTCCAACCTTATGTTTTAGGGCCTTGGTATTTTCTAGCGTCACGCACGTGCTAACTCCAAAATAATACTTCGGGCCATGAGCCTTTTGAAAAAAATGGACTATAGTCGACGTTCGATTTTCTCAGGTTTAGTTTTTGCCCGTTTTGCTCGCTAAAACACGTGCTTATTCGAAAAAACATACCTACTTGGAGCCAGAGTCCTGTTGAATAAAAACGAACTATACTTATAACAGTTATGCCGAAATCACACAGCACAATTTTAAGTTATTTTGATAAGATATTTGTAAGCGACTGTTCCTGGGTGTGATATCTAGATAGAAGTATGGAACATTCAGATACAGCTTCACCTAAATCCAATTTTCTTTGCTTGACTAACATTGTTCTGCATCGTGAATTTTGCAATGCATGCCTTGAATTATTGATCAGGTTGGGCACTTCGTAAATCATACCTATTATGATAAATTTGAATTTGATTCACCACTGTTCCATCCAATACCTATTTTTCATGGCTCTATCACTTTGAAGTTTCATTGCCAAACCCTCCTTAAGCCACACGTAGGACAAACTTTTGTTCGTTTCAAAATCAAAATTAAAATAAAATTGCCAAAAATATGTTACATCAAAAGGAATGCATACAAATAGCCCTAAGCGATTGCGCAATTATCAAAACTTACGTGCAATGTTTGTAGCACATGGATTCACCGTAACTTGAAGCGACTTGTAGTTCACTATATTCCCACAAGGTGGCTTTGTGCTGTATATGACGTCACTACAACAAGCCACGCCATCATTTAAAATATGTTTTTCGCTATTTTCATCAAAATTCGGCCTATTAATGGCATGTAGCCACTCATTCAGGCATTATCGACTATTTTGAGGTGTTTTGGAATCATCCACTTCACTTTTTCAAGGTGAACATATCCCTCTAAAGGCCGGAACACAGCTCTTCAGCTCGCAAATCGCGTCCCGCTTCTCCCATTGCAATGCATGGCATATTTTCAGCTCTGAACTCGCAGGTCGTCTCGCTTTTACGCCGCGAAATCACGCCGGATCCTGCTCGGAAAACGCGAGCGAAACGCGAGCGAAACGCAAGCAAAATCAGTCCGGCGCGAGATGCAAGCTGAAAAGTTGAATCTGTTTCAACTTTTCAGCTTCTCTGCTCGCGAAACGGAAGCTGAAAGCGTCGATTAGCGGTTACCATGGAAACCAAATAAAGCACCTTGGTTTGCAACAATTTTGACTATGTGCTGTCTCTGTCGTCGCCTTCAGCACAGCAGAAATGAATTGATTTACATTTTTATACTTCGCTGTTTGCATACAGGTTTTATATTTCGTTTTTGAAAAATTTCGATATTAACGCGTCTTGTGAAGACATGACATGACCTTGACATGACCTTGACATGGGGTGTCAAACATCCCCCAGCAGAGGGTGGGAATCCAGGACCCCAAGCTTGGTGCGGGTTAACCCGCGCCGGGCCGGGGGGTGTTTGAACACCCCCCCCCCCCCACCTGTGGTTTTTCGCAGATATCTCAAAAACGGCTGCGCGGAGCGCCGCCGTTTTTGGCACATCTGTTCGTGCATCTTTTTCGCACATGTTGTGAAAATTTCAGACCCAGGTCGCCTTAGGTCAGGTCACCAGGTCACGCCAAGTGACCTCACCTCAGAAAAGAATAAGACTGCTCGTCATAGCTACACCGACTGAACGATTGCCTTGAAACTTTCAGCGATTGATTAGTGCAACATCATCTATAAAATACATATCTCGGAATTTTGATATCGGTGACCTAAGGTCAGGTCAATTTTGCGGCCTCACTATTATAAGTCAACGGGAGAAAATTGAAAAGCGTCTGTTTTGCACGAACGCTATTCTAGACACTCTCAAACATCGAAATGTAGGTAAACTTGACACACTGAACCGGAAAATGGCAACTGTGGCCCCTCGTTATCTCCCCGAGGTCATCTCAGGTCACGAACAGAATCTAACAGTTTTTTGCTAATAACTTCTGATAGAAGCATGCTAGAGCGCTGAAAACGCCTCAGATGTGTTCGGCTCGACGTTGCGGATCGACTGATATGCAACATGACCTTTTCCGGTCAGGTCATGACCTTGACCTGAGGTCACATTTTCAAGTTCAAATTATAGTTCATTCGACGCGTCTCGACGAGAGCAACACGATGCTGGCAAAAGTAATGTCATAGCTTTTTTGAGTCAAAAGTTATTGCCGAAAAAAAAAACACTTCGTTAAAACAGCTATTTCTGGAGTTTTTGACCTCTGGAGGCTGAACCGTTGACCTGAGGTCAAATCTGAGAACATTATTCAGAAAGGTCTGTAAAAGGGCTATCGAATGCGCTTTTCCGCGGCGCTGTAGCTCTATCGGTTCCCGAGATAGCCGTTGGCAGTTTCCAAAATGTTGAAATAGTCAACATTTTACCTTTGGTGACCTCTGGTGACCTGACCTTTGACCTGACCCAAAAAATGACCGAAGTGTTTTCGTCCTTATTTTGGACGTTCTTTCGATTGCCGCTTACCGCGTGTCGCTACGTGGCCCAGGAGCCGAGTTAGAAAGGGGGGATGTTCAGACACCCTCCCCCGGCCCGGCGCGGAATCTCAGAGCACCGGCCCGGCGCGGGTTAAATTGAACTTTTTCGACCGAAGTCGTATGATAAAATAAATATCACCATCGTGTTTAACCCTATTAGTGGCGGGGGGGGGGGGTGTTTTCATCCACCCCTCAGGTTTTTCGGGAATATCTCCGAAACCGCTGAAGCTACGATGCTGAAATTTTCTGACTTTTCCTAAAAACTAAATTAGGCTCATTCTCTGAATGGGGGTCCTATTCGTGAAGCGAGTCATTTGGGCGAAGATCACGATGCTGATGTATTATAACTGTATGCACCAGTTTTATGAACAGTGAATGAAAGGTATCATGTGATAACATATACAAAGATTGTGCATCCTCTTTTGACACGTTTTTGCTATAATAGGCGGATCCAGGCGTCCAAAAAGGGGGGGTTATGTTTTACCTTTCAACATAGGTGCCCTGACACCGCCTATGCATGACCAATACAATTGTAGTCGTTCTCTCATAAGAAAATTGTAACATAACAAGACCATTGCCACCCTTTTTAGAAACAGTACCAACAAAAACCTTATTTACTATACTTTTTGTGTACCCCCAATCTCAATGATCTGTATCCGCCTATGATTTTTGAAAATGCATATTTTTAGGATCCATGTGAATTCCTGGTTCATTCCCTATCGATCGGCAAAAGTTGCGTTAAGATTGGTTCAGAAACCTGGCCGTGGTAAGCAGTCTAAAATGTATCTACAATTTGCCCGTTTTTACCCCCCCCCCCTTACCCCCTATTGACATTACTTATTTTTTCTTTTAGAAATGTAGATCACGTTGAGCGGAATCGAATGCCGTTTGAATTTTGAAAATCGGCCCGTTAGATCTCGAGATATCAGGGGGGGGGGGGGGGTCGTAAACATCCCCCTGCCACTAATAGGGGTAGCCAGGAGCCTGCCACTAATAGGGTTAAGCCCACCAGTATCCTTAAAACATCTGTCATATGCTGCGAATGCCAATTTTAATTTTCGGGGGTATGTTCTTTATACATGGTTGACCTGACCTTGACCCAGACCTATGCTTGACTGACCCCTTCATGGATCTGACACTCATGTAGCACTTATATGAAGGATTATACCGAGCCTTGTCAGAGTTTATGACGAGAGACGCCCAGTACGTGTTTGTTAAGTCCATGCTTTTGAGAGCCCAATTTGATGTGTTTGACCTGGCCTTGACCCGGCCCGTGGCCGTGACATCAAAATTCAGCTGCAAAGTATTCAGCTGAAGTGGCGTCTCGTTGCGTTCTTTCGTTTGCCTCCTCGCGGGTTGCGTTGCGACTATATTTATGTAATAAATATTAAGATATTTATTTAAGAAATCGCACAAAACCATGTCTTTCGCCATAAAATTAAACCAATGAGCATGCTGCTAACAAAACTTTGTCAGTTTCTTGCTTTTACAGTATATACTTACCGGTTTAACTTGTAAGATTATTAAAGGCGAAAACAAACAAACAAACAAACAAACAAACAAAACAAGCAAACAAACAAATACACAATCAATTGTGTCGTTACTAAGGGTGTTGGTCGTCTTACTTACCCTGGAGTTTTTAGATGTTTTTTTCCCTTTTTTAATAAAATTGGGATGAATAGTAAATTTTTAATGGGCAGGCAAGATGAACCATGTGACACGGCATCAACTGTTTTGAAAGAATTTCCTCCAAAGAATGTAACATTTAACCTGTGTTTGAATTTAATTACCTAATGATCGAGGAAAAGTCATTTAAAATAACAAAGCTAAAAATTTCCCTCGAAAGAACGCCGCATAATTTTTTTCATGAAGCAGACGCATGGACATGCTAAGATGTCACGTGCAAAGGTCAAGTGTAATCAATAATCAACGCGTTTCAGCCGCGAGTTGGGAGCGCAAAGCGTTTTCCAAGCGGGACGCGTTTTCGACGCGGGTTGTGAGCTGAATTGCAAGTGAAAACACAACTGACGAAGCGATTTCCGCGCTTGACGCGAGTTCGACGCGATTTGCAAGCGAGTGCTGTGTTCCGGCCTTAAGGGGGGGGGGGACACTTCGCTATTGGTGCCCCCTTTCAGAAACCAAAGAGGCACGGTGCCCCTCCCCTCCATTCCACCGCCTATGGTGGGAAGGTCCCTTTAACCCTCGCCCGCACATGCCATTTTCCCATCCTAGAACGCACATGGGGCTGAACGGCAGGCGGGCACTGATAGTCGGCGCCATCTATCGGCCACCGAGCGCAGCTGCAGTACCGGATATCGACGCCCTTCGAGATCAACTCACCTACGTCCTGGCCAAGGACAAGCCGGTGTACGCTCTTGGAGATACCAACTTTGACGTCCTCCGGCCTACCAAGGCAGGAGTAGCATCATACGTGCAGCTTCTGAACGATCTCTCACTCAGCCAGCTGATAACCACTCCAACGCGCCCCGGGTCTAATGCCACTCTGATAGACCACATCATCACCAACAGCCCCGAGCTGACGACGGACGCAGAAGTGACTCCGGTCAACATCAGCGACCACGACCTGGTGACTGCATCTGTGAGAGGCATTAAACCTCACCAGCAGCGCAGGGTCATCACCGTCAGATCCACAAGGCAGCTGAATCAGGACGCACTGTGCCTGGACCTGCTGCTAGCTGACTGGTCACCCGTCTACCAAGCCGCCAGCACCACAGCCAAGTGGGCGGCATGGAAAGCGGTGTGGGACCCCATTATCGACCAGCACATGCCGCACACTGGTGTTTGATTCATCTGTGATTGAATCGATTGGATTGAATCAAACAAAATTTGATGAGTCAAAAAGGTTTGATTCACCGTCAGGATTGTTTGATTCACAAGCCATGATTGAATCAAACGCATTGGGAATCAGGGTTGATTGAATCAAAAAAGTTAATGATTCATGAACTTTAAAAAAAAAATGAAGTGAACGAACATAGTTCACTATCAACAAATATTAACACTACTGCCATTACATGACAACAAAAAGAACACAACAAATACAATACTATCCCTGATATTTTGTATATTTTATTTTTTGATTGAATCAAAAAAGAATCATTCAAAAAAAATGGCTGAATCAAACGTGAATCATTCCTTTTATTGTTTTTTGATTCTCTGAATCAAAAGGAATCGATTCACGAAAATTTTTGAAGGAATCAAACGGTGATTGAATCAAACAAAAATCAAATGAATCAATGATTGAATCGATCCAAAAAAGGTGAATCAAAAACCAGTCTGACATGCCGCTGAAACAGATCCAGGTGCGTCATGGGCCGATGCCGTGGATGTCGGATGACAGCGTGAGAGACGCCATGGACGCCAGAGACAGGGCGCGTGCTGAAAAGGAGCGAGCACCGTGCGAAGAAAATGACCGTCAGTATCGTCTCTGCCGTAATGCTGTCAAGGTAGCACAGCATCGCGCCTGCTCAGCACATTTTCTGACGTCATACCGCCGCTCTAAGCCCACCACTTGGAAGGAAATCCGCAAATATCTTTTTTCCTCCCGGAAATCTGAGCCAAAACCCGACGCCATCTCCAACTCCCAGCCAGCGTGGTTCGACCGACTCGACCAGCACTTGGCATCAGTCGGTGCCGCCGTGGCTGACAGCCTGGCGGCGCGGCGGCCGACACCGGGGAGACGCTGCCGCCGCGGCCACCGAGAGTCTGCAGCGGTGCGTTCACCCCGAGGCCGGCCACGCTGCCTGAACTCTCGGCCGCTCTGAAGTGGATGGGACCATCGAAGGCCAGCGGATCTGACGGCATCACTGTGCCGATGCTGAAGATGACGTTCAGTGTTGTGGGCCCACATCTACTGCACGTTATCAACAGCTGTATCACCACATGTGAGCTGCCCCCCGCCTGGCGCGTGGCTGATGTCATCCCACTGCACAAGGGAGGAGATGTTACCGACCCAAACAATTACCGCCCCATTTCGATACTGTCTGCCGTCGAGAAACTCTGTGAGCGTCTTGTGTGCACACAGCTAACGGACTATCTACTGAGTCATGGTGTTCTGTGCGATGAGCAGTACGGCTTCCGCCCCGGCCAATCCACGGAGGCGGCCCTGCTCGATGCTGTCACATATACCGTCAACAACATCGACAGTGGACGTATGACGTCACTGGTAACGGCCGATACATCTAAAGCCTTTGACAGCGTCGAGCACGGCCGTCTCCTGGAGAAGCTGGGGTGGTATGGGATAGACCAGAGGTGGTTTCGCGCCTGGCTGAGCGGACGGACACAGACTGTTAGAGGAGGGTCGCCGCAGGCTCTGTCAGTGTCACACGGCGTCATCCAGGGCTCCATCTTGGGCCCCGTGTTGTTTACGCTGCTGACTAATGACCTGCCTCAGCACATCCCGTATGGCAGGCTAGTGATGTATGCGGATGACGCGCAGTTCTTGGATTCTGATCTGCCTCATAACCACCAGAACCTGAAAAACCGCATCGAAGCCACCCTCGCTGCTGCTATGCACTGGTACACTCAGAACAGACTGAAATTAAACCCATCGAAGACTGAGCTGATTATCATTAAATCACGTAGACAGCAC
>NW_024881585.1:1085000-1127079 GCF_019059575.1 Amphibalanus amphitrite
AGCTTTAAAACCTACCACGTGCAGGCTTGAGATCGTAAATAAATAAATATAGATAAATACCTAATAGTATATGGTCAAATAACTAGTCTTGCGGTGACACACTTCCCCTCGCCAGTATTGGTGTTTTGACAGCCGCAAACGTATAAGGGCGGGGGAAGTCCGTTGGACCCCCCTTGCCGTCTCACCCCTGATCAAGCTAGAGCTTCGCGAAACAACGAGCGTGTTTCCCGTGACAAGAGGAAGCCGATGATACCCAATTTTAAGGTCCTAGGTCATTGGTTGACCTTCCAAGCCAGGTCAATGGCCAAAAAGTCGGGAAAATCGAGACCAGTTAGGTCGTAAAGTGTGGCTGCTACGGGGTTATTCGGGGTTCTGATCACGAATATCATGTTAGTTTTTATCTCAGATGATGTCTTCATGCTTTTAGGCCAGGTCGGGTCAGGTCAGTTCAGGTAAACCAGTAGTGGTTTTGCCGGGTATTCGTAGTAGGTGTCAACCGCCTCTGACAGCTTCGTAACATGTTACAATGGCACCAAAACTACTTCGTAAATGCTCATATGGCTGGGCAATTCCATGACAGATCACCTAGGCATGTTCACCATGACCTCTCCGATTTTGCTCAAATTTGGCATGCAAGTTGACCTATGGGCACTACTACGTCCCAGTGAATTTTTAGTCTCTAGGTCGCAGGGGTCATGAGATATGGGTCATGCAAATTTTTAGGTTTCCCGAAATATTGAAATATAAAGTATTTTTTATCTCTGCAACGGTTCACCGTATCAAAAAAAGTTATATATGAAATAATAAGCGCACAGGCTGGTGCGTCTAGCAAAAATGTGAGCGAAACCTCAGGGTCATTTTTTGACCTTGTGACCTTGTGACCTTTTCTTGACCCCGTGACCTTTCAAATTTGTCCTATTTTAAAAATTCTGATTTTTTCTATCAGAGATGTCTTATCCATGCTCTTAATAGTGGTATGTGATTTGGTTGGTATATCGGACCTGTTGACCTCAAACTGAGGTCAACAATGTGGTCATGACCTGACATGAAAATGACATCTGCCGAGAACGTCATGAATCATAGGCAATATGGGTGTCATATGAAAGCTAACTTCACGGAGAATACATTGGTGGTGTTTTTGAGTAGGTATGGGCCGGGTCAAGGTCACATAAGGTCAGTGACCTAACACAGCATTGTGTTCTTTGAAGGTGGCGTATTTTATTTGTTTGGTAAGTCCAGAGATCAGCATACAATAGAAAGGAAACAAAACGTCATAAAACGTCTTTTTTATTCAAAAAGCAGAGATAAAATGCACACATACCCATATAAACACACTCGCAAAAACACACATTCATACACCTTGTTCGAGGAAGTTCTTTCAAACAAACCCCAGTGACACACGCGCTGTGAAGAACGAGTCTCAGAAGACTCGGGACAGCTTGAAGGCTGCTATGGTATTGGAGTCGAGCAGTACAAAGCGGTGAAACGTCCTGGTACCCTTCACCATGCGGGCACTTGTGAAGCGTTCTTTCATTTTTGTCTTCGTTTCTGCTATTTGCGTTGCGGGAGCTGACGCGGGAGCTGAAGCGGCATTTCAGGCAGTGGTTATTCCCCACATTGGAAATGAATGCCCAAGACTAAAAAATACACTACTTCTCTGACGGAGCAGCGTCCCAGTACAAGAACAAATACAATTTTGCAAATATATGTCATCATGCCGAGGATTTCGGTGTTCAATGTGAGTGGATTTTTTGCCACCTCGCATGGCAAAAGCGCATGCGATGGTATTGGTAATACTGTGAGGACCACCTTACCGATAAAATGCATCTCTTCTTCGTTTCGGCAACGCAAATAGCAGGAACGAAGACGAAAACGAAAGAGAACGGTTCACAAGTGCCCGCACGGTGAAGGGTAGGTAGTAGGTACCAGGACGTTTCACCGCTTTGTACCGCTCGACTCCCACACCATAGCAGCCTTCAAGCTCTCCTAGTCTTCTGAGACTCGTTCTTCACACCACGTGTGTTAGAGGTTTGTTTGAAAGATCTTCCTCGAACAAGGTGTATGTATGTGTGTGTGTTTGTGCGAGTGTGTGTATATGGGTGAATGCATTTTATCTGTGCTTTTTGAATAAAGGCAGACGGTGTTTTATGACGTTTTGTTTCCTTCTTATTGTGTGCTGATCACTGGGCTTACCAAACAAATAAAATACGCCACCTTCAAAGAACACAATGCTGTGTTAGGTCACTGACCTAATGTGACCTTGACCCGGCCCATACCTACTCAAAAACACCACCAATGTATTCTCCGTGAAGTAAGCTTTCATATGACACCCATATTGCCTATGATTCTCGACGTTCTCGTCAGATGTCATTTTCATGTCAGGTCATGACCACATTGTTGACCTCAGTTTGAGGTCAATGGGTCCGATATACCAACCAAATCACATACCACTATTAAGAGCATGGATAAGACATCTCTGATAGAAAAAATCAGAATTTTTAAAATAGGACAAATTTGAAAGGTCACGGGGTCAAGAAAAGGTCACGAGGTCAAAGGGTCAAAAAATGACCCTGGGGTTTCGTTCACATTTTTGCTAGACGCACCAGCCTTTGCGCTTCTTATTTCATATATAACTTTTTTTGATCCGGTGAACCGTTGCAGAGATAAAAAATACTTTATATTTCAGTGTTCCGGAAAACCTAAAAATTTGCATGACCCATATCTCATGACTCCTGTGACCTAGAGACTAAAAATTTCCTGGGACGAAGTAGTGCCCATAGGTCAACTTACATGCCAAATTTGAGCAAAATCGGAGAGGTCATGGTGAACAATTGGAAAAAAATTAGGTGATTTGTCGTGGAATTGCCCGGCTGCTAAATTCGAATTAAGCTAAAAAAAAACTAGCCTAGAAACATGTAAAAGTTAACCGAGCTCATTTAAGGTCAGTGACCTGTCCTGAGCTTCAAGTGAACTTGACACCCACCCTAACGCATAGGAGCAATATCATATCACATGTTTGAACCCTTGAAACCACGAAAAGAGTGCAAACGCGCGGCTAAGAGGAGACGACATACGCCGAATCGCGATTCCGGCCAAACATGGTCTCGAAAAGTAGGTCACAGGTCAAAGGTCATTTGCGTCAGGGTTATGAAATTGTTAGGGTAGGTGTAAAATTGATGAACGCGAGGGTAATGAAAGTTCCGTCGCGATCAGCGGGTTTTTACGCGAGTTATTTGCGAAAACCGAGAGGGGGCTGTTCGACCCCCCCCCCCCCCCACCTATACCGGCGAGGGCTAAGGGGGAGGGGCGTTTCTCACGGTTCTTCCTACCTAAGATCATTGTTAAGATCTGAAATGAGAAATCATAAAACATGGCTCACAGCAGGGCTGAAGCGTGAAATACGCAAGCATGGCTACTCAAGCTTGATCAGCTCAACGATTAAAAAAGCAGTTCAGGCTCTCCGCCGATGATGACAGCCTGGTCGGGTAGTTCGCTCCGCGACAGGGTCCGTCTGCTTTGTGCGGCGCGGCACGGCGCGGCGGGGGGGGGGGGGGGGGGAGGCGGCGATGCGTCTGAAAGGCGACGCTCGGACGTCCCGGGAATCACCTGTCACCATGCGGCGCGGCGGTCGGTCCCTCCGACCCTTCCCATTGTTACCTGACTGCGGGTGCCGGTTCCCCCGGAAGGGTCACTTTGGTATGCGAAATCTTCACTCGTTAATCGGACAGGAGGGGAGCAGTAGACATTCGATGGAGTAGGCGATTCGGGCGTAGGTCAGCCGGGCGTAGACATTCGATGGAGTAGGCGATTCGGGCGTAGGTCAGCCGGGCGTAGGTCAGCCGGGCGTAGACATTCGATGGAGTAGGCGATTCGGGCGTAGGTCAGCCGGGCGTAGGTCAGCCGGGCGTAGACATTCGATGGAGTAGGCGATTCGGGCGTAGGTCAGCCGGGCGTAGGTCAGCCGGGCGTAGACATTCGATGGAGTAGGCGATTCGGGCGTAGGTTAGCCGGGCGTAGGTCACCCGGGCGTAGACATTCGATGGAGTAGGCGATTCGGGCGTAGGTCAGCCGGGCGTAGGTCACCCGGGCGTAGACATTCGATGGAGTAGGCGATTCGGGCGTAGGTCAGCCGGGCGTAGGTCACCCGGGCGTAGACATTCGATGGAGTAGGCAATTCGGGCGTAGGTCAGCCGGGCGTAGGCCACCCGGGCGTAGGTCACCCGGGCCTGAGCCTACGGAACGCACGTGCGCCTTGTAGGCGGTGAGGGCTGCGACACAGTCGAACTGCGCTCGATGCACCCGTGTCGAGACCTGCATGCTCCTCATCAGCAAGCCCAGCATGCGGTTCGACTTCGAGACTATAGCGTCAACATGGTCTGCGAAGTTAAGCTTGCTATCTAAGATGATACCAAGGTCACGCACGCTAACACACCTTTCGAGCTGGTGACCGTCGAGCGCGTATGAAGCGACATGAGGTGATGAGCGCAGAGTGAAGGTGATGGTCCTGCACTTGGCCGGGTTGAGCTTCAGGTGCCAGGTCCTCGACCACCGGCTGAGACGGTCCAAGTCAGCCTGAAGGGCGTGGGCATCCTCAGGAGAGGACACACGGTGAAAAATTTTGACGTCATCAGCGTATGACAAGCAGGATGACCCGATGTGTTTAGGGAGGTCAGCGACAAAGCAGGTGAAGAGCAGGGGGCCCAAGATGCTGCCCTCCGGCACTCCGGAGATGACCGGAGTCCAGTCAGAGTGTTTTCCATCCAGCACTACACGCTGGGACCGCTGGCTAAGGTAAGACTCAACCCAGCCAAGTGCAAGACCCGATATGTTAAAAGAGTGCTCCAGCTTGTGTAAAAGCAGCTTGTGGCTTACACTGGTAAAAGCTGACGAGTAATCTGTGTAGATAGCGTCCGTTTGCGATCCCTTTGTCAGTGAGGTCCAGCAGTGTTCCAAGAAACAGGTAAGGTTGCCCATGCAAGAGCGTTTTGGGAGAAATCCGTGCTGGGAAGGAGGCAGTGCAGGAAGACATGCACGGAGCAGGTCCTCGCACACTACCTTCTCCAGAATTTTGACCTTAGGCTTTGCCAGAATTTTGCCCACATTGACCGCTAAGAGCCCACATCGACCTCTGAGGGCCCTTCACTGGCCTTTGGGGGTTCTAAACCGGCAGGTCAGAGGCCCAAACCGGCGTCTGGGGACCTCACGACAGTCTCTGCTGACCTTATTTCTGTCTCTGGGACCTTTAGGTACCAATATCAATATGGGCTCCGCACTGGCTGCTGAAGACCCGATGCCGGCCTCTAAGGGCCCGCATCGGCCTTTGAGGGCCCAACTTGGCCTTTGAGGCCTCTGCTGGCCTCTGGGTCCAACGCCGGCCAATGCCGGTCTTTTAAGGCCCCACGCTGACCTTTGAAGGCCCGTGCTGGCCTGTAACGGCCACACCAGCCTCTGAGGGCCCAACTCGGTATCTGATGGTCTCAACCTACTGGTCTTTGCAGGCCCTGTACTGGTCTCTGAGGGCCCTAAACTGGCATCTAAGTGAACACATACAGGGGTGGGCTTCTGAAGTTCTGAGGACTCACGCAGACTCCTGCAGAGCCTAACGTTGGTCCCGATGGTCCCGTGCAGATTCCCTCATATTTCGGCGCCGGGGCCCCATGAGCTTGTATGGGTCCTGGGGCTGGCAGAGACCGATGAAGTCCCCAGGGACCAGGAGCAATCTTTTTAGCAGTAGGACTAGGCAGGCTGAGTGAGCCCCAGTAGAGCCGTTGCGAAGCCCCGAAGGAGTCTGCACGCGGCCCTCAGATGCCAATTTTGAAATTCAGGAACCTGTGGAGGGTCTTCAGAGGTCGGTATACCTACTCTCTACCTACTCTGCACCACCACACAACTATGTGGGTAAACGTCATAGTCTGAAAATGCTCTCTGGATTTCACATGCTTGTTCCATGCAAGAGGTATTTGTACTTTTCCGAACTGTTTTAAAGTGGTAAGGTCATAATCCGCATGCCCGACCTTTCGGCATAGGTGGACCTTTTCCAGGGAAGTTGGTGGGGCAAAAAGTCGTCAAACCCACAATGTCCGATTATAAAGTTGAATAAAATGCCACACTGAATCAATTCCTATCATTACAGACATATTATTTTGCATTAAACAGACATTCCAAAGCTCTCATAGACCCGGAAACGGGGGGGGGGCAGCGGGGGCGCTTGCCCCCCCCCCCCCAACTTGAGAGCCGAGGGGGCGGCGCCCCCTCAACATTGAGGCAGCGTAAAAGGATTTTTCCTCCCTTTTCCGGACTTCTTTCCTTCTTATTTTCTTTATACATCTAAACATCATCACACGGCATTTTCCTAGCCATCTGAATGGTTCTTGCTGATACAGTATCGATTTACAGCATCTGCTATTGTCATCCCGCTTTGGTTTGGGCCTGGCCTTGGCCATGAGTTTGGCAGGCCAGAATTTATACTAGACCATTTTGAGTCAACTTTGAGAAATACATAACGTACAACGGTGGTAAAATCGTTGCTATAATAAAGGTATAACACAGTTTACCCACTCCGGGTGTGAGGGAGGGGTGTGGGACAATGAGTGCACTGACGTGGCGCCCTCGGAAGGCCGGTACCTATGTGATTAAAGCTCAGCGACACTAAGGGCTTGTGTGATGCCTTCGGTTATCGATAGCACCCTCCGGCGTATAGGGCCCTCATTGGGGCCCTCATCACCGGCGTACAGGGCCCTCATTGCCGCCGGTAAGGGGCCTTTAGAGGCACTGGTATGGGGCCGCCATGCAGGTGCCGGTTCGGGCGCTCAGAGGTGCTAGTGTGATTCTCTCAGAGGCGCCGGTAAGGGTCCTTACAGGCGTTGCTCTGGGCCCTCATAGACGCTGGTGTGGAGCCGATACAGACGGGTGTGGGCCGTGGGGTCTTTAGAGCTGCTGACACGAACCCTCTACAAGCCAACAGGGGGTTCTCAGTGACCGGCACGGGGCCCTTAGGCCGGCAGAAGAAGTCTTGTGGGGTCCTCAGAGACCGGCATGGTACTGTCAGACGCCGGTGGGGCCCTCAGGGCTCAGAGTCACCGGTGTGGGGCCCTCAAAAGTTTCCAGTGGGTGGCCTTTAGATGCGCAGGTGTTGACTGTTGGGTCCTGAGAGACGCCGACATAGGGCTTTAATAGGCACTCAGAGTTGGCGGTGTGAAACGCTCAGAGACACCGGTGTGGGCCCTCATAGGCGCCGATGACGGCCCTCTTAGTTGCCGTTATGGAACCCTCGGAAAAATAAGTGTGTGACCATCACAGGCGGGAAATACCCCTAGAACTGGCCCCTCATAGGCCGGTAAGAACTCTCAGAGGCCAGTAACGGGTGTCGCAGACGCAGCAGCCGGCGCCGACTCGGTGACGTGTGTGCCTGTGCGTCACGAGCGCTCTATAGTGGACTGTATCTTGTTTCTGTGTGACTGGGCTTGGCTACTGGTCCATGGCATTTAGGTGACTGAAACGCAGACCCTCATGATACAAGGATAAGTAGAGATAGAGGCCACGATGGCGTGACTCGAGGGGAGGTTAAAGAGTCGCACTGGCGCAACGGGGGTTCGTAGGACAGAGTCCACGATGGCGTGAACAGAGGTGAGGAATAGAGACCGTGTTGGCACGATCGGGCGAGGTCGGGGCTGTGCCGGCCTACCTTTAAGAGAGATAAGGATAGAGGCCACGATGGCGTGACACGGGGGAAGGTTAACCCGCGCCCTGCTGGGGGTCCTGGATTTCCACGCCCTGCTGGGGGGGGGGTGTTTGAACACCCCCCCCTTGTAACTCGGCTCCTGGGCCACGTAGCGATACGCGGAAGGCGGCGTTCGAAAGAGCGCAAAAAATAATGACGAAATCACTTCGGTCAATTTTTTAGTCAGGTCAAAGGTCAGGTCACCAGAGGTCATTGAAGGCAAAATTTCGCCGATTTCCAGGTCGAATGTCGAAAATTTCCAAGAAGCCAACGCATAACTCGGGAACCAATAGAGCTACAGCGCCGCGGAAAAGCGCATTCGATAGCCCTATTAACGCCCTTTCTGAGTAATTCTCTCAGATTTGACCTAACGTCAACGGTTTTGCCTGCAGGGGGCAAAAACTGCAAAAATAGCCGATTTTTTCGGAAACAGTTTTTCTGCAATAACTTTTGACCCAAGCCTTGTACGAGCTTACTTTTACCGGCATCGTGTTTCTCTCGCCAAGACGCATCGAATGAACTATAACTTGACCTTGAAAGGTCAACTTGAAAATTTGACCTCAGGTCAAGGTCATGACCTGACCGGAAAGGGTCATGTTGCATATCAGTCGATCCGTATCGTCGAGCTGAACACATCTAGGGCGTTTTCATCGCTCTAGCATGCCTCTATCAAAAGTTATTTGCGAAAAACTGTTAGATACCATTCGTGACCTAAGATGACCTCAGGGCATAAACAAGGGTCACGGACACCATTTTCAAGTTCAGTGTGTCTAAACCACTTGTAATTCGGTGTTTGGGAGTGTTTATAATGTCTTTCATCCAAAAGAGGCGCATTTCAATTTTCTCCCATTGACTTATAATGGGGAGGTCGCAAAATTGACCTGACCTTAGGTCATCGATATCAAAATTCTGAGATATACATTTTGTACATGCTATTGCTCTTAGCAATCGCCGAAAGTTTCAAAGCGATCGGTCACTCGGTGTAGCTATGACAGCCATTGAAAGTTTTTATGAGGTGAGGTCACTTCAAGTGACCTGGTGACCTGACCTTGAATGACCTTGGTCTGCAATTTTCACAACATGTGTAGAATTGATGTATGATAAGGTGTACCAAAAACATATTCGAGAAAAACCACAAGGGGGGGTGTTCAAACACCCCCCCCCCCCCCCAGCAGGGCGCGGGTTAAAGAGTCGCGCTAGCGCAACAGGGGCTCGTAAGGACAGAGTCCACGATGGCGTGAACAGAGGTGAGGAATAGAGACCGTGATGGCACGATCGGGCGAGGTTGGGACTGTGCCGAGCTACCTTTAAGAGAGATCAGGATAGAGGCCACGAGGGAAGGTTAAAGAGTCGCGCTGGCGCAACAGGGGCTCGTAAGGACGGAGTCCACAATGGCGTGAACAGAGGTGAGGAATAGAGACCGTGATGGCCCGATCGGGGGAGGTATAGGGAGGAGGGTAATTCTGCGTTTGAAGTGTAAGTGAAGTGAAGTGTAACTGGAATATACTGTGCCGCTATCTTGATTCTCTCACTCCTCGCTCTCGGTGATCACTTCCTTTTTCACACCACTGCACTGATTCCACAGTCTGTATTGCAAAGAGCAAGATCCGGCAAACCAATTACACTGCTTGAAGGCTGCGACGAGCGGAACGAAACAACCGCCCGGCGCGTCGACTGAGGCAGAACAGAGAGAAACTTGAGTATACTGTGCCGCTAACTTGAAGTCTTTTGCTCAATCGCTCCAGGTGACCACTTCCTTGGACACACCACTGCACTGATTCACAGTTTATGTTGCGATGAACAAAGAGCCGGCAGAAAACCACCACACTGCGTGGAGGTTGAGCCGAGCGGAGCAAACAACCGCAAGGCGCGAAGACTGGGAGAGAACAGAGCGTAACTTGAGTATACTGTGCCGCTAACTTGAAGTCTTTTGCTCAATCGCTCCAGGTGACCACTTCCTTGGACACAACACTGCACTTATTCACAGTCTATATTGCGATGAGCAAAGAGCCGGCAGAAAACCACCACACTGCGTGGAGGCTGAACCGAGCGGAACGAACAACCCCACGGCGTGAAGACTAGGAGAGAACAGAGCGAGGGATGTGTTTACAGCAGGTTTAAGTACGACTGGCAATGGGGTCACACACAGGGGAGATAGCGAGGGAGCAAAGCAAACGGTATTAGGCAAACTAACTGGACGCGACGAACCGGAGTTAAAGAAAGAGATCAGGCGCGACGCAGCGCCAGCGGCCGCCGGGACGGACGCAGCGCGCTAAACAAACGTAACCGGGCCCGCCGTGCCGACCACGTTCCCCGTGAACAAAGCTATCGGCGGGCGTCGCCGCGAGAGGGGTCAGGTCCGGCACACACAGGTGCGCGCAAAACACCCCCACTGGGGCGGGGGGGGACAGCGCGGCGGCCCGCTCGGCTGACCCACCGGCCGCCCGCCACCCTGCCCGCGAGACAGGCGGCAGGACAGTTTTGGCGGTCACAACGGGCCTTTGGAGACCACCGAGGGGCCCTTAAAATCTGCAAGATTCCCTCAGAAGCCGGCGTGGGGCCCTTGTGGAGATCTTAGTGTGGTATTTAGGGCCCATGAGGTGCTCTAACGAGACCTATGGAGCCCTTCTGAGTCGTAATTTGGCCATTGTTAACCCTCAGCGCGCGGTCAAATGGCGCCGCAGGGCCTCTCGGACCCGAGGGTCCCTTTGAACCCGATGGGTGGGGGGTGGGGAGGGGGGGGGGTACGTGTCCCCTTAGACCCCTAACTACGCCACTGCTTCATTTGCATCATGTCAGGTATTTTTGGCTCCCCCCCCCCCCCCCAACTTGAAAATCGTTCCCGGGCCCCTGAAAGCTCTTCAATGCGAAGAAAAATTAATCTTAAATTAATCAACAAAGTCTTAGAAATCAGCAAAAGTTGGTGGGGCAAAACGCTTATTGGTGGGGCAAAATACCAAGTTGGTGGGGCAGCCGCCCCACCAACTGTATATGAAGCTCCGCCCCTGCCTTTCGGTATATGCTGCACCGATCCGTCGCCATGGTGCAACGTCCCGACCGGCGCGATGAACACACCGTGGAACGGTAAATGGAACTGAGTTCAAAAATTTTACGCAAGATTGACATGGATGTAGCATAAGTTATGCGAACTGCGTGGCGCTTCATCATCATCATCATCATCATCATCAGTTTATTGAGGTCTCCAGTAAATAGCTTTTCAGGCCTCTCGGCATACATAATACATACACAGTAAAATACACTATCGGTAAGAACAACACAATGAAAATATAAATGTTAAAAACGTGAATACGGTTAAGATTGTTAAAAGTATTGACAGTCAGGTTCAGCTATGTCCGACGATGCACTTGGAGGCCATCTCTCGATTCCATGTGCACACACTTCTATGGGGGAAGCTGCGCCTGGCGTGCTCAGTGGAGATACGAGGGACTTCGAGCTGGCCTCCACATGCGCTCCGAGTGCGCCGGTCTGCTACGTCCGAGCGGCGCTGCACAATGTGAGCTAGAGCCGGCGGCACGTCAGATGAGATCAGCCTATCGATGAGGGCCACATCTCGCTTCGCCAACATGCCCTCGAAGCGCGCCCATCCCAGAGCTCGCAGAGCTGGGGTCACATGCTCCCGTCGGGCCAGTCCAGTGACGACACGTACAGCGAAGTTGATCGCTTTCTGAATGCGGTGCTTTTGGGAGGCAGTACAGCCTCCCCACACAGTACAGCAGTAAATAATGTGCGGGAAAACTAACGCCTCAACCAGCAGCTTCTTAGTTTCAAGCGAAATCTTGTGTCTCAACTTGGACAGACCGACGAGAACATAGTAGCAGCGGCGCGTTACCTGCGACACATGTTTCTCCCAAGTTAATGCAGAATCGATATTAACTCCGAGAATTTTAGCAGATGAAGAGTGCTCAATTTCACAGTCTCCAAATGTGATTTTCATGTCAGATTCACACTTTTTCTTGGGTCGCTTAATGATCAAAAGTTCGGTTTTGCTTGGATTAATTTTGAGTCTGTTTTGGGTAAACCACTGCAGCGCCACCTTGAGGGTATTTTCAACGCGCAGTTTGAGTGGTGTCTAGTTCGTGGTGTAGATTTTGCCAGGGGCGTCGCCGACGGGGGGGTCGGGGGGGTCGTGACCCCCCCCACTCTTGAAAACTGGGGGTGTCGACCCCCCCACTTTTTGCGATGCTGAGTATGCTTTTTTAGCTTTTATGTCAGTGAAGCAGGCGTCAGCAACACCAACAAATACATCAGATTCAGAATCGCTTCAAGAGCTCCCTAAAGCCAATTAGCCAATTACCTAAAGTTCATTTAGCTATGGGCGGGGAACACCAGCACAACAATATTTTTAAGTAGCCACCATTCTTGTACCTTTTTATCCCTCAAAAGATTGGACGCGCCAAAACTGCCCCGAGCGTTCGTCTGATCGTTAAAAAAAAAAAATGGTCGCAGTAATTCGTCGGATCAGTACCTAACTACAAAACTACAAACTAGCCTCAGCCCCATGGCTACCGTCACAACTAGCTGTACAGTGCACATGTAGGGGAAAGGGAGTCAGATGAAACCGTCTCGGGCTTTCGCAAAGAAGTCGCGCAAAAAGGAGCCGATTGCAACGAAACTTCCGGTGCGCTCGAGTTAATCACCTACTAAAAAATAAATCGATATCCCTGATTCAAATAAAGATGACCTTGGTTCACTTTTTCATAACATGCTTTTAATTTAGGTATAGGAAAAATTTTGGAGCTGATTTTGAGCTTAGCGCCCATCTGAACATTTAAGAAGTAGTTGTGCTGCTTATACATATGTAGGTATAACACGTTAGGAAGCAATCGGTGGTGGTCATCCACTATTAGGTACTGGTCGATCTGACCTGACCTGATCTACCCCAAATGCATGGAGTCATCGTCTTCGTTCAAAACTAAGATAGGTAACATTCGTAATCAGAACCTCGAAAAACCATCACAACTGACATTCGCAAAGTTCTAGCAGGTCCCGAGTTTCCCTACTTATTGGCGATGACCTGAGTCCTGAGATTACCCGAAACCTTGTAAATGGGTATCATCGGCTTTCTCTCGTCACGGGCAGCATGCTCTTTTTTCCGCAAACCTCTAGATTGATCAGGGGTCGAAAGCATATTTCAGCGGTACTTTAGTATACGTTATACGTTAGCGACTGGGAATCCACCAATAGAAGGGCTACAGTGAAGCAGAAAACATATTCGATAGCTCTTTCAACGCTCTTTCGCTAGCTTCGCGTCAGATTTCATCTCAGGTCTATGTTTTGCCCATAGAAGGCAAATAGCTAGCTGGACAGATTCTGCCGAAACATTTGCTTTGCAATAACTTTAGATTCCGTGAATTTGTTTGGTATTTACATATGTTGTCTTGTCACCACCGTGTTTATTTCTTTGAGACGCGTCACATGAGTTAAAATTTGACCATTCAGAATTAACGTTAAAACGACCTCAGGTCAACGTTATGTCATGATCGAAAAAGGACCTCCTGCTGCATATGAATGGATCCGTGTTGTTGAGCTGAACAGTGAACACCTTCCAGGTGCTGTCATCGCTCTACCGCGTCTTCGTCAAAAGTTGTAGAAAAAATGCTGGTGGCCATCGATGGACATTTCCACTAATGACCTTTCGAGACATCACTCGCCATTATAAGTTGCACCCTGTCCCTGGCAATGATGAGCAGATTTGTCATGGCTCCAAAGATATTTTGCGTTTCTGACGAACTTTTTCAAAGCAGGAGGCATTCGTGCCAGGGGGGTTCGCTCCCGTGCCTTCAGCATTACGAAAAATGGAAACAACCCGTGAGCAGCATCAGCGCTCACGCACATGTTCAAGGAAAACAACGTGTAATGGACTGCTAACGACAGCCCTCTCCACCAATCAGCGTTCGGCATCTCGAGCGCTGATTGGCTGGTAGCAAACGCGTCATATGTGGGTCTCATTTTTTGCGATCAGTGAACGCGTTATTTAATACACAGTGGCCTATGGAGAATGGCACGCGGAATTGAAGGTCAGTGTTTTATTGCTTCGTACATGCGAATGGGGGTATTTGAGTGGCATTTGACACCATTTTCGAAATCTACAGTGAATTTCTGATCGACTCATGTATATATTTTTATGAATTTGACAGTATTAGTGCTACATAGTCGGTGTTTTATGTTGGTGTTGTTTCTCTTGACCTTTGTTTTGGACTTTTATCATATCTTTTCTCGAAAATGCTTGCCATAACCAGGTCTAAACTGTACCTATCTGTATAAAGGGAATATGTGTTGAATATGAGGAGAAAGTAGTAATGACCATTCTGCCTCTCAAACTGCCAGAAGGTGTGCTTGTAAGTTGTAAGGTGATTGAAACTGCAGTACGGGTTGCAGATGTGGGTTTGACATTAGCATTGTTGTTGTAACCCCACTTGCTCTAATAAAATGGCAACATGGGGTTATGTACCCACTATTGCACAGCCTGGTATCAAGCTGATTGATATGTGGAGGATAATGAAAGCATAAAAACTTTCGTTAAGTGAATAGGAACGCTGCGTCTTGTGACTTATGTCAAGTCATTTAATGATTGTGATTGTAACTTTTACTTTAATTATTATTGCTAGTTTTGACCTTTTTAATCATCAAGTTTTATGGGTACCAATTTCATATGCCTGTGTAATGTCTGTGCGGCAATTTGTGCAGTGTGCGTGTCTTGAAACAAACCAATTTATTTTGTACCTTTTTGTACTTCAACAAATGTATGTGAAAGGACAAAAATGTCATGTCTATTATCATTGACACTACTACAGCTAACTTTGCCTATATCCCTATCTTTCAGAGGCATTCAATTCAACCTGCTTTCCAGTGCAGTACCTAGGAGGCTGCAACTGAAACTCTCACAAAGGCAATCAAGTGTCACTTCATCAGCCTACAGCAACAGCCCATCTGTAATCAAGATATGGATGAAGTGGAATAGAAGAACAACCAGTTCAAACATGAAAAGATGTATTTTGTTTTGGACTATTTCTTAGCATAACAGAACAGCACACTTGCTGCTTTTTATGTTTGCCCTGTGTGCAGTTTTGAATAATTTTAACTATGAAATGCTTTTGCCAACTCTTCTCTTTACATACGCTTCCTTTGTCATGCATGTGTAATTTTGAGCTTACACGCATGATGTAGGCATGTTTCCCCTGGCTTCATAAAACTACTTGCAAGCTTTTGTTATGGACATTGGTGCTACCTATATATGATGCTTCAGATGTGTCCAGTAGTTGATGAAGGAAGGAGAGGAGTAGGACAGCTGATAGCTATTACCAAAAATATGTGCTTGTCTGCACTTCGGGCTGTTCCATCATATGCAACTTCTATTTACTAAATCTTGAGTTGTTAGAAACACCTGATCTTTTGGCGCCCATTCTTTCCGTAGTATTATAAACGTCAAGTTTGAAGTTGGTATCCAAGTGAGCAAAATTTGCATTATTTCAGTCCGTCTTGAATCATTCGTCTTGAATTATATCCCTAACTGACATCCTGTTATTTGTCCTGCAATGTCTGTGCCTGTGTCCGCCCTTACCTCCGGCTCCAGCCTCCAACCAGCCCTGCTGAGTGCTGAGCTCTGTCGCCGGCGCGGTGTGTCGCAACGTGCTGTTTCTCCACTCCAGCCGACAGCTGCTAGGAATCGTCCTGTGCCATGCGCTATGCGACACAGCAATTGTAAGATGCATCATGCAGGTCACATTCGGACTGATTGGCTCCGCGTATGTGCATCCGGCCGGGTGCTAGTCGATATCAGGGACGTGGGTCGGACTGTTGTGGCGGCGTGCACTGTGCTGGTTGAAGTTGTTGTATTTCTGTTAGTGAAAAGCATTAATACATAACCGTGGCCGCAGCCCGCTGTTATTGTGGATTTCAGAGGGAGTGGCCAGTCAGGAGGGCCCCTGGGGCCCTCCTGGCCCTCCATACCCACATGCATGTGGGTATGGATCCAGTGTCCAGTGGGATCGGCTAAGATTTCCGGCGATTGATAAACGCTTCTATGATAGCAAACCTAGTCCTATTGAGTTATGAGGGGAGGTCACGTGAGGGGCCTGACCTTACTAAACTCTTGTGAAAACACAACACATACGAACGGTAAGAAACCGACAGCTCTTCTTTCTGCCAAGTGTCATCTTTCTGTGAAGGATTTATTGGCACTGAGTGTTCAGAAATTGCGTTGTTTTTGGACTGTGTAGAGGCCCACGAGAGACAGTATAGGTCAACAACCTGATGTACCTTAAATATGCGACTTGTACCAGAAGATCCAGCTTGATCAAAAGATTGGACATGTCAAATTTCAGCTCTTTAGCTCAAAAGAATTTTGAGCTATCGTAAAAACCGTCAGTGTGGCACCATATCGCCTTCCCGCGCGGTCGGAAGGTAAAAGTTCGCCGGCTCTAACTAAACAAATAGTCGTCGTATCGCAAATTCATTGACGGCGTTCGAAGCGTCGTTCAATTTACTTTCGAAACATATCCTAACATTAACATTTAACTGCCTAGCGCAATCTACAACAAGCAAAAGTTCCGTGCATTCATCCTCATACAATGTTAGCGGCCGCCGGCCGCCGGCCGCTGACCCACATTCGCGTCATCAGGGAATGCCGCAACTAATTTATTGTTTCCAACTTTTTTCCCGGAGCGTTCTACCTGGTTTATATAGCCTTGATTCGTGCTTTTCTAATTTCTCATTATTTTCTAATGATGAGGTCACGTATTTGACCTGCCTCCAGATCATAGATGCAAATCCTCAGAATAATGAATTGCTGATACGTATAACCCCATACATTAGGTATATAGTGTACCAAATTTCGAAGTTATGGGAGAAAAGCTACAAGAATGGCGAGAGGAGAAAGTTTGATAGAGGTATACCGTATAACTGAACTTGACATGGCGACCTGACCTTAAGTGACCAGTGATAATTTTTACGCAAGTGATGTAGGTAGGTATACCTACCTAATAGGTTATACCAAATTTCGCGGCGCTGCGCGCCGATTTGTTACACGCGCGCACACACACATACGCACGCACAAAACTGGGAAGTGTGGCAAAAAAAAAAAAAAACACCCCTACCCATCGGGTGAAGACTAGAAACCCGACCCCCCACTCAAAAATCCGTGGCGACGCCCCTGGATTTTGCTACACGCGTATAAGCTTGGCCGATCATCCACCCCCCCCCCCCCGGTGACGGATAAATGTAATGCCCCGTGAGTGTGACTTTGGCCCCCTTTTGTTAGCGGCTGCGACCGCCAGTGCACGGGCATCGCCATCATGTCGGTCTGTGTTAGGCACTTTTTGGAGCGATAAAAGAAGAAAGTAAATATACAATTGTCATGAAGTGCTTGACACTGGATAGTAGAAGTTATAACGCGAATACAAATGCTTGCCTACTAAATTATGACATAACTTGAAATTTGTAAGATGCAATTTTAGCTTTTCAGAACAAAAACAAGATGAGTGAAAAAATAAGTTATTTGTGATCACCGGAAGCGAATTTTGCCGTGGGGTCACTGGACACTGCACAGTGGCCCTTTTTCAGAATTAGCACGCATAAATTCAAAATATTTTTTCTCTTCTTTTGGGTAAAAAGCAGTCTAATCGTGTGCAAAACATTCCAAACTATCCGATGGTGCCATTTTTACCTCCTAAAAAATAATTATCGTTGGTACAACTGACCGCAAAATCGAAGTTTGTCGAGAGGCGCGCGGACACCACCGGCGGACCCTAAAAAGTAGGGTGAGATGAACATCAATTTGTAAGACTTTTGATGAGAAAATATTAAAAATTAGTGGCATGGCTGTGACGCTGAGTTTACGTAGAAGCCCTAGAAACCACTATTTTCATTGTATAAACTTAAATAGACCACTTTTGCCGAATATTGTGGACACAATAACAGGACAATTATTAACTGGAGATGGCGGCATACATATGAAGCTTTATGTTAAGTAGAACACTCTGGAACATGTCGTATTATACATCGTTCGAATCGCCGATCTCTTCTGACCATGTCCACCAAAGGGCATCGCGCCATTTTGCGCCATTTTGCTTCTACGGTGGATAACGTGAGCCAGTTCAGTCCGCGAGCGGCTGTGGCTCCTGTTCGATACGACTAAGCTCATTGACCTGGCTCGAAGCTGGTGTCACCTGGTGTGCGCCTAAATGTGGCTTGACTTTTGCCATAAGATGTGCTAATTGAAATGTCATGTAGGCATAACGCTGTGCCCAAGAAAAACTGTCCGATTTCTTGTCGCGTTTGATGTCCAAGCCGCACAAGTCCCGTGGTCGGCTTAAGATCTAACGTCAAAAGCGCCTATGTGTTTGTATTGTTCGCGTCGCGCTGACCTTAGTTGCTGCCCGGCCGGGGCCGACTAACGGTGGCTGGCAACAGCTGCAGATGCGGTCACGTGACGCCCTGGGGCGTCCTGGCGGTCAGTGCAGCGCGGTCGGCTGGCGGGCTCGCCATACAGTTCTCTATCTAGGTACCGTGGCCACACTTGCGTTCGGAGCGGCCTGGCCGGCGGGCGAGCCGTGCGAACGTGCGCCAAATCTTGGGCCGGGCGGCCTGTAGCTGTCGGGCCGAATCTCCTTGGGCAGTTCGTTTCTTTTCTTCTCTTTGCATTGGCAGGGAATGCGTCCTTGATCACGTGGTGATGTCTTGCACCACTTTCAGGTAATGTGGGAATTAATGCGTGCTAATTCTGAAAAAGGGCCACTGTGCACTGGTTAAAAACAACTGAAAAGTGATAGCACGAATTTAAGACTTCAGTTCAGTTAACTTTCTGGAGTCGGAGTCGAGGCAGCTGGACCGACTCCGACTCCGACTCCGACTCCTGGCTGCTTGCCACGACTCCGGGCGACTCCGACTCCGACTCCGAAACCGTGCTCTAAGGGCTCCACACCAGTGCTTCTGTGAGCCCCACACGGCACACTGGCACCTCTGATGGCCCACACCGGCCATTCTGAGGGCACTCATCAGCGCCTGGGAGTACCACGCCGGTCTTCAAGGGTTGTACAGGCAGCTCTTAACGAGTGTCGTGCTCGTAAAAACCTGCTCTTAAAAACCTTAGGGGGGGTCGCATCGACCCCCCCCCCGCCGCCCCTGCCAGGGCGAGGGTTTAACATTGATACATAGGTGATGTTCATGTCTTGTACATTGGCTTTCTTTGCAAGATATTTAATTATCCTTATGGTTTTGGACTTTCCCAGCACTGATAAGCTGCCATTTAACCTTGGTAGATTGATGTGTTTGGTAGTACAGTTAAAGTTTGTGCCCCATTTGTTATGACATCAAGCGTTGGGGAGAAATGTGTCATGGTTGCTTTTTCTCTTCACCCAATGCCATTTAACAAATCAAGTTTTAGTTCAGAAGGTTTTCAAAAAATACTCTCAAATATATGATGGCAGCAGCCAGCAGTCGATTTTCTAATACCGACAAAATACCAAATGCTTTTGGTATATAATACCGAATACCGAATCGGTATTAGTTCGGTATCGGCATCAGTGGGGGAAACTCATGGTCAAATCTTCCATTTTTGAAAGCTTTTGATTTTTGGAAGGACCTTTCATAAATGGGTATGCATTTTCCAAAAATGGAAGGCGGAAGGTCTAATCTCAGTGTTCCCAACTGTGATTCCCATCCTTTGATTTAAGTTACAGCCCTTTTAAATGTGTAACATTAATGGCTGATTTTGCCATTTAGGATCAACGATATAAGGAGAAGCAGCAGTGCTATAGTGCTGGTAAGTGGTAATACAGGCACGTTATGTCAGAGTAGATAGTGATATAATAGCATGGTGTCCTGGTGCACTGCTCCTATTTCTACTTCTATAGAGGAGTCATAATTCAGAAGAGAAAACAGCTGGTCAATAACCAACCAGGAGGAACACAGCTATAGTCCTGACAAAAAATGGTTTAAATTAAAGTTACTATCCCTCATATAAATTGAAGATTCATGCAATCCTTCGATAGAAAGTAACACGAAAAACGGCGCACCAACGCCTATTTAATTCGTCCCATATTCCAGGAAAACATTAAAAAATGACGAGAACTCCACCCAAATGTTTGGCAAAAGCCTTAAAATTTTGAAATCAACCACGCAATATGCTAATAAATGCAGAAAACAGCAACAAATATATGTTTTACTAGCCACTACCATCCCGGAGACCCCGCACTCCGTCCCGACAATCCGCACTGTAAACATAGTCGGCGGTATCAAACAAGCATGGCCCATCACTAAAGTACTTTTAAGGATATTTACTTTTCGTTTTTGATGCTTTTTGCTTACAAAATGTTTGATAAAATACTATAAAACCATCGTTTGTTGGTAAATTTTTGTCAATTTTCCACCACTCATTACTTTGAAAAATTACATAAATTACATCCACGCTAGGATTTAGACATCCACGCCAGCTTATGTACACTTCACTATGGCGAATTGAAAGCGACCAGGGGCGATAGTCGCATTTGCCTCATGGTCGGTGGAAATCAGTAAGTTCCAACATATGCGCAACATTTTCTATATTTGGGTACGATGACGTCGTCAGCGTACCCATTTTTGGAAGATGCGTACCCATCTATGGAAAATCATTCCAAAAATGGAACGCTTCCAAAAATGGAAGATTTGACCACAGTTTCCCCGACTGGTATACCGAAATTTTGGTAACTGATTAGCACTACTAGCATGAAACATGATTTGCATGAGCAAAATGATTTGCATGAGTACACTTTGCATGAAATATTTTCGAATACTGAAGCAGATCAGCACGCAGTAGTCCGCCCTGGACCGAGTACTGATTCCGAGCCCTGAGCCCTGATGCATAATCTAGATCACCGGCATGTCTGAGATCTTTGAACAGAGTCTTTTTGCGCCAATTTATGTGGCGCGTCATTTCTGAAACATGCTTTGTGAGCCCCAATACCAATCAAGATAATCACTAATCAACCAGTATAACGCCTTTTGGGGCGACTACCGGAGCGAGCGAGAGAGTGAGCCTTGCACGTGCGAAATTGCGAGGGGGTACCTCCAACTGAGTTGTGCAAGGCACCCTTCTAACCGGTCTCTAGCGATGTGCCAAATTTGAGCACAATCGGCCCAGCCGTTCTCGAGATCTGGAAGCAGCACCCTGCACGTGCGCACGTGCAAAATAGGTCCCGACTGACTTTTGCACGGCACGCTACTAACCGGTCCCTAACTGTGTACCAAATTTGAGCGCAATCGGTCCAGCCGTTCTCGAGATCTGGAATCGACCCCTGCACGTGCGCATGTGCAGCAGCACCCCAACTCTGGCACATGGATATGCAGTGCCCAGTGGGTGCCTACCTACATGCCAACTTTCAGCGCAATCGGCCAAGTAGTTACCGAGATATTGCAACAATTACAAAACTGACACCTCTTCGTTTTGCACGTGGCACGTGCATAAGGGGTCACCCACATGCATCGGGAATAGTCCAATACTTGGTAGAAGGAATGAAGCAACCCTACAAAAATTACCGCATGTAAATCGGTCAAGTGGTTGCTGAGATATAAGCCTCGCAAAAGCGTCCGCACGGCCGGCCGGCCGGCCGGCCGCTCATACTCAGAAATTTCTGTTAACCCTCTAATGCCCACACATAGTTCCACGGTTCCTAAAATTAGCACCTCGTGACCTATGATTCATTTTGGGTCCCTTGTTCGAAATCTGAAGTCAAAAATTTTTTCGCAGTTCAAATTTCGGAAATAATTTGTGTATCAAATATGATACATTGGGCATTCCACTTGGTTATTTTTAGTGGTATCAGACCACACAGAAGGAAGTGAAGACATAGATGAGGAGATATATGTTTTGAAAAAATTCAGAGATAAAAGCGGCAGTTAAAATGTGTAAAATGCAAACAAGAAATCCTTTACTGTGCGCCACTTATCATAACATTTTCTTAATATTTCATTGGCATCCTACTTGTATCAAAATGCCCTTTCAGTCGGTACTAAGGGAACAACGCTAATCATAGGCATCTTTTTACGAGTGCCTTCTATTCCTTTAATTTCCACGATACAGCGCGTTGCACTTGTGCATTTTTTCAAATTCAGACATGTGGGCCATGCTTCTCAAACGTGCATTATACATACTTGATACAAAAATGAAGACATTACGGTTGGTCGGTAAGTGGTCGAAGTGAAGCAGTTCTGATGCAAAATGCTGGACAGCCTGCCGACGGACCGGAATCAATGCCAAAGACGATGTTGGTTTATCTTCACGATAGCCGGACAATCCCTGGTGACTGAAACTCTCAGCCTGTGAATCGTCAGTTAGCACTTTGACTGGTCGTGCGGTCCTCATGTCATCGGCGTCAGTACAACAGCCGCGCACTGACCAGTGACCAGTGCAGTAACCGTAATTGTACGTGTCAGACAGCAAAGGTACAGGTAACTGTGTACCGATCGGCAGGAACTTGCACAATGTTCATTGACCTCATATGGAGGTGAGCGTACGCAATGCCGCACTTTAACTTGTATTCTTATGGTCAGTGTCCATGTTTTAGTATAAAGCCTATTTGTTCAGTGGCAATCAGCTACCATACTTGGCGGCATATGTCAATATATGACAACAAATGACATACCTGGCAGTAAAAATTTTTGCCAGGTGTCAGGCACCTGCTGGATCCTGGCAGCAGTGCATGGTTGCCTACTTCTTGGATGCGTAAATCAAAGGAACCACGTCCTTCGGTCTTGACGTCTGTCTTCATGGCGAGTCCGTTTAGCTAGCTTCCTCTGACGATGACGGTGTAGTTTTCCACTCCACATTCAATCTCTTACTACTGGGATGAACGGAGGGGATTTGAATCGCAAACAAATTGTGAGTCGTTCTCCAATATGAATGAAAAATGCTGGCTGGCTGCTAATGCAAGTCTTCGGCCATGCCCAGCTAAGACATAGACCCACAAGACATAAGCCCGTCCACAAACCCTGTTGGAATATCGAAATTGTGCAAGAGACCGCTGAATCCTCCTTTCCCAAACATAGTCAAGTCTCAATTTTGGTTTCACGAGTATAAATGCTTGCACGGATGATCGTCCCTTGAAATCAACAAGCTTGTCATCGATGGCATGTCATTCCTAACGTGGTTTTAGAAGATATGGTCTGCTAGTGTCCTGCAGATCAAAAAGTTCACTGTTATCATCGTCAAACAGTTGGAAAACCAGATTCCTATGAGCGTTAGAAAAGTCGAGATGTATGAGGCACGTAAGGCCACTCATGGACAGCTAGATGTTAGGTGATTGACAAGGATGAGAGGCGGCATAAGCGTACGAATATTGTTATGAAATATCGAGTCTGGAGCGAAATAGAGTTATCTGACGCCAGAGGTGCGAACTTCACAAATTTATGCATCTTGTACCATCGTCATTTTCAATGACTCACAGGCCATTGCAATGCTTATCACCTGAGAAAACTATGGTATTGGCACACCGTATGTTGCAGCGGCGAAAATTTCATAGAAAATATTGGAGTGCTATGCCCACTGTATCATATCTAGTATCCCCCAAATTAGGGGTCCATATCTTTGACCCTGAAATAGCTGCGATGTTTTGCAACGTACTGTGATAAATGCTGGACATTTGTCTCACAGTATACCAAGTTTCTTTCCAAATAACTATTTTTTGTTTTTTAAATGCTAAAATTTACACTTGCATCTCAAATAGCTTTTCAGCAAAGGACAAACTGACCCTCTTCAAAATCACCTGGTGGGAAACTGAGAAATCATTACTTAAAAATTTTGCCACCAGGTGGTTGCCAAGACGTACCACTTCTGATACAGCAGGGTTTTCAACAATTTTCGCCTTCAGGATTAGCACGCGAATTTTCTGCAAATTGACTTACAGATATGATACCGGGGGCACTAGAGGGTTAATCTAAGGAAAGACTACGCTCGCTTCGCTCGCTCCGTAATTATTCCTCAAAAGAAGTTTTTAAAAAATATTTTCTATGCGTTTTTGGGACTCAGTTGTTAGCTCAATTCATGTTATTTTGCGTGAGGATAGTCATCGTTTGGAACCCAGCAGTTTAAAGCGAGAAAAGGTGAACGTCTTACAAAAAGTCGCAGAAATTGCATGGAGCATTAAGCGACAAAAACATTTCTAACCCCACCGCCTTAGGCGATCACGTGCCGTCACCCACCTGGACAAAACACCAATACAGGCGAGGGTTAAGCCTCAACTCCCTTCATGCCCAGTACCCGTTTGGCCAGTGTTCCGGCTGCCAATACCTTTGTGCCAGGAGTATATTCCGCAGCTGTCGGTGCGCGTGCGCGCTCCGTGTGCGGCACCCAGCGTTCGGGCGGCCGAGCCCTTCTCCGCCTCCTGCGGATCGGGTGCACCGTTGGCGGCTGTTTTACCCATTGCGGCCGTGAGTTGGCACGGCTGTCGGTGGGCACACTGCTGTGGCGAGAGCGCGCGCTGACCTCCGCCCTGCGTCACCTGCACCGGGCCACTGGGCCAGCGGGCCCTCTGGCACCCGCCGCTGTCCGCTGTCCGGCCGTCGGGCGTAGCGCCTCCCCGAACGGCCAGCCGGGGAGGCCGAGACGACCCAGGGGTCGGCGTCGCGCAGCCAGATCCCTTCTCGCGCTGCTGCAGCTGCTGCATCCACTCAATCTTATAATAATATCTTCATAGTGCAATATGCTTATGCCGCGATTTGAATTTCAACATGATAAGTGTATATTAACCAGCAAGTTCCTGGGGGGGGGGGGGGGTCGTTAACGCCCCCACTTTTTTGCCGAGCCATAACATAAAAACGGCGCGCCGTAGGCGCGCCAAAATTTGAATACCTGTAGGGAATTGATCAATTTATTGTGACAAAGTTTAAAAAAATCGGTCGGAATTTTTTTAGATATCGAGGTTTTAGTGACGTCATGATTTCTGAGTTTTCGACCAAAAACGGCATATGTTCAAAAAATCATATAAAATCATAGAATAGATATACAGATATGCCGTAAACGCCATTAGACTGCAAATACCATGAACAATCAAATGACTATCTTCGATTATTGATTATCGTTCCGCATTTCCCAAAATCTTGAACTGAATCTTGGCAATTTCTCGTGACTATACTTCACGACCATGATACATGCATTTCTTAAATTGAACTTTTTTAACCAAACACGTACACATATGATAAAATGAATGTCACCATCGTGTTCTACGCCCAAAATCACCCATAAAACATGTGTCACAGGCTGCGAATATCAGTTTTGATTTTCGGGGATATGTGCCTACCCGGTTGACCTGACCTGGACCCTGACCTATGCTTGACTGACCCCTACATGGAACTGACACTCTTGTAGGCCTTATATGAAGGATTGTGCACCGTTTTGACAGAGTTTATGACGAGAGGCGCCCATTGCGAAGTCCTGAAGTCCATGCTACTGGAAGCCCGATTTCAGGTGTTTGAACTGACCTTGACCTGACCTGTGACCTCTAAATTCAACTTTAAAGCACTCATCTGAAGCGTCTCGTCGCGCCCTTTCATTTGCCGCCTCATGCGTTTCGCTGCGCCTATTGGTTCTCGAGTTATCGGCTGGAGGCGTTTAACGCCCCCCCCCCCCCTAGCAAACGGTGGGTGGCGAAATACCCCAGCAACAGCCGGGTTAACAGGGCAGTCGGGGGAGGTTTGATCAATCGTTGTTATTTTTAGCACATGCCATTTTTGGCAACCATGTGCCAAAAATGACAACGCTATCAGCCATTTTTGGCAACGATGAAGCCGATTTCACTCCTCAGCGAGGAAATCACGAATTTGGAAATACAAGCACTGATTTTGGAAAAGAAGTGCTGCCACCTGGTGCAAGAAGAATTAACCAGCTTAAACCCTCGCCCGCACATGGGGTGGTGGTGGTTGACACCCCCCCCCCCCCCCCCAGGTAGTCTTTCTGCTCTGACCTCAACATTTTGAAGGCTGATTTTTCGTATAGCTGCTCCTCCATCCTTTCTTGAGGTCCACTGAAAATTTCAAGTTTCTGTGATTTTTGGTTTGGGATATATGACCTTGTTTTTCAGGTCATGTCATGACCCAACTGACCAGTTCTCAACATCTTGCGTTGGCTATGGGCCTTGTGAGCTTTTGACACGTTGCTTTCGGCGTTTTTTTTGCCAGTCTTACCTCCCACCTATCATGGAACATGACATGTTGTTCGACGATGTACAGATGTCAAGGTCAGGGTCAAGGTCAACCTAGGTCATCTAAAATAATTGCGTTTTAGGCAAGCTGAATTTACTTTTCGTGAAGTTTTTTGACTGCATTTTTGGTAAAAGCTTCTCAGATCATTATTTTATGTAATATGGATACATAAACAATCGGTGCACACATCAGTATACACTAATGGTGTCAATCGGTTACCGAAAAATTCGGTTACCGAAAAGATGTGCTGACCGATTCGGCAATCGGTCGGTCAGGCCCCCCCAAAATCGGACACTTTCGGTCACCCTATCAGTGAAAGAAACCATTTTCAAAAAAAGACAGCATTCCATGTTTGCCTAGTTAAAATGAAATTTATTGGGATGCTAATGATTAGAGCCCAAAGGCTACAAGTTCAGTAACCATCTCAACCAGAAGGCAGCAGCCACCCTTTATAGGTACAACCACAACTACAAGCAGGCTGATTTTGACTCAGTTGGCCCCACAAATACACACAATTTTGAAACTCAATTACAGTCTATAACTCAAAATATCACCTGTAATCAAAGAGGTATTGCCTACAAAAATCATTTAACAGTCATCAAAAAGCAAGGACAAAAAGAACTTGAATTACTGAAATGTGTTTCTGAAGACTGAACAGTTAGCACTTAGCCTATTGATCACATTTACATTGCACAGGTGTTCTACTTATTCCACATTCTCCTAAAATAGTGCAAGTACCAACCAACTGTTTGAAATCTAGATGACCACAACATAAAAACATAGGAATCTTGATAAAACTACAGATCCGGCCATGTCCGCTTTCTGGAATCTTCCACATCATCTCCAAACACAAGGTTATCAAGGAGTTCGAAACAGATGCGCCATAACAGTGACTTTAAACCAGCTGATTAAGTTGCGGAAAAAAAGTTTTTGGATTGTTACATGCTGCCTCGTGAACGATTTTATTGGTGTAAATGCTCCAACACGATATTGAATTCTAATGAAATCAACATTGTGAGTGTAATTCACTACAAGAAATATAATTTCCCTCCAATAATGCAACCAACCAAAAGGGCATATAAATAAATATTACGTCATCATCTTACATCCTTTCCTTAGGAAAGAGAGGATCTTAAAAGTCAATCCTTGGTTCTTCTATTGTTTTGCGCCACTTTGTATTAGTTTTGTCTGCATATTGTGTTTTCTTGAAAAGATAAGACAAAATGCCAGTTTAATGAATTTTCTTTTCATTTTTGGGACGAAATTCAGGCTCAGGGCTACCTAATACCTACCTTTTCAGCTGGATTTTCAGTGTCAAATTCTTTGTAGAGTATCTCAGACCAAGTATTTCTTTATTGTCATGACCTTTCCTCCTTTTCAAAAATATGCTGAGACAAAATAATATTGTTTTAGCGTTTTTCAAATATATCGGCTACAGGCCTTCATCAGTGAAATATCCAATAGGTGATGAAAACTGAAGGCCTGTGGCCGATATATTTGACAACGCTAAAACCACGGTGACTATAAATAGGGTGGGACTAAATGCTTACTTCGAAATCTAAGCTACGTTGCGGCATTGGCGGTTATGTGCGGCGTGTATGCCGCATGATTAGTAAGCGGCTCTCTCTCCAAACAGTCTTTCGATTGTCTGGAAATCGTATGCTAAATCCCGTACCTGTATGCGACTGGTGCATATAAAGGCCGATAAAAGAATTTGAATAGGCTCTGGCATGCGATTTCCTGGCTACCCAAAAAAGTCTGTTTCAGTCTTGCTATCAAAACATGACCTCGCCCGCACAGGGGGGGGGGGGTTGATGCAACCCCCCTAAGGTTTTTCGCGAATAACTCGCTTAAAAAGCGGCTGATCGCGACGAAACTTTCAGTACCCTCGCATTGATCAATTTAACACCCATCCTGAAAATTTCATGACCCTGACCCAAATGACCTTTGACCTGTGACCTACTTTTCGAGACCATGTTTGGCCGGAACCGCGATTCAGCGTATGTCGGCTCGCATTAGCAGCGCGTTTGCAGTCTTTTCGTGGTTTCAAGCGTTCAAACATGTGATATGATGTTGCCCCTATGCATTAGGGTGGGTGTCAAGGTCACCTGAAGGTCAGGTCAGGTCATTGACCTTTGGTGACCTCGGTTCACTTTTTCGAGTTTGACATGTTTCTAGGTCAGTTTTTTTCGAGCTGAATTCGAATTAAGCAACCACATGAACGTTTACAAAGTAGTTTTGGTGCCTTCGTAACATGTTACGAGGCTGTCAGAGGCGGTTGACACTTACTACAAATACCTGGCAGGACCTCTACTGGTTGACCTGACCTGACCTAACCCGACCTGGCCTAAATGAATGAAGACATCATCTGTGATCAAAACTAGCATGATATTCGTGATCAGCACCCCGAAAAACCCCATAGCAGCCACACTACGACGTTCTAACAGGTCCCAATTTTCCCGCCTTTTGGGTCATTGACCTGACCTGGAAGGTCAACCGATGACCTAGGACCTTAAAATTGGGTATCATCGGCTTTCTCTCGTCACGGGCAACACGCTCGCTTTTTCCGCGAAGCTCTAGCTTGATCAGGAGCGAAACGGCAAGGGGTTATACCTTATACGTTCGCGGCTGAGTATTAATTTGGTTCAAAACAATGATGTAGATAAGTTAGTTATTTAAATCTAAATATCCTATGACGAGAGCGATGGACATTTTTGGTATGCAGTGTTATCCATTGAAAACAGGTCAAAGCTATTGAGTTTTTAATTTAGTGGTCGCCGCTTACTAATCATGCGGCATACACGCCGCACATAACCGCCAATGCCGCAACGCAGCTTAGATTTCGAAGTAAGCATTTAGTCTCACCCCTATAAATACGGTGATCTCATCTGGATTTGGTCACGTGATCATTTTCGAGCGCAGCGCACGTGCAGTTGTGGCGAGGGCACTTCCAGAAATTCTGGATCCATGCGATTTTGGAGCCAATACAAAGTCTATGGGAAAATGGTTCATTTTTATTTGTTTTTCTTATCACACCTAAACTTTCAAGTTCTTCTCAAAGATACACCCTGATTCATGTGTAGAATTGATTTGTCTTCAATATGGTATCAATTTTAGATTTTTATCGGATAATTTCAAAAATTACTTACCATTTCAACTACAAAAAGAGGTGATTGCGGCTAAGCATTGTGACAGCCATATCATGTCATTGGGAAATTACGCTTTCTTGTGCATCTTCATTTTAACTGCTCTCGAAGTTAGTACCTACTGGATGATTCATGCGTAGAATTTGTTGAACTTTTGTCTTGTGTCATTGTTAATGCCTTTATGAAATAATTATTCATGTCATTTCGCCCCGGCCGACATGGACGCCGTTGTGAGCCGGTTTTGGCGTCGGGGAGAGAGAGAGAGAGAGAGAGAGAGAGAGAGAGAGAGAGAGAGAGAGAGAGAGAGAGAGAGAGAGAGAGAGAGAGAGAGAGACGGAGACGGAGACGGAGACGGAGACGGAGACGGAGACGGAGACGGAGACGGAGACGGAGACGGAGACGGAGACGGAGACGGAGACGGAGACGGAGACGGAGACGGAGACGGAGACGGAGACGGAGACGGAGACGGAGACGGAGACGGAGACGGAGACGGAGACGGAGACGGAGACGGAGACGGAGACGGAGACGGAGACGGAGATGGAGACGGAGACGGAGAGAGAGAGAGAGAGAGAGAGAGAGAGAGAGAGAGAGAGAGAGAGAGAGAGAGAGAGAGAGAGAGAGAGAGAGAGAGAGAGAGAGAGAGAGAGAGAGAGAGAGAGAGAGAGAGAGATAAAGACCAGGGGCCATCGGTGAGGCGGCGTGCCCGCGCGGGAACTCCACGACAGGTACTGGGAGCGGGCTCGCCTTTTCCTCGTAGTGACCCATCAAGGCTGGGCGGCGGCGGTACTAGTTTCGCAAGAGACAGAGACATGGAGCGACTCGGGACTCGTCTCAGTCCGGCCGCCACCCAGCCGCCCGCCGCGCCTGGCCGGGCTGCTGCTTCGCCGGCCGGATGGCGCGGGCGGCCCTCCCGGCTCCCGCCCGTCTGGGATGCGCTCCCCATCCGCAGGGCGTCGGCGGCGCCCAAGAGGCACAAGAATAACGGCGTTGCTGCGGGCGGCTTGTGGGGTGACGGTGCCGCGCTCCTTCCCGGCTCCTCGCCGTCCGTCCCCCCTCCCCGGTGCCGTTTTCTTCCAGGGGAGGTGCCCCGGCCGCCGTGCCGGGGCGTAGCGCAGTCCGTGCTTTAAGCACAACAAAATATCCACCCAGGCTAGATTAAGGTAATGACAAACTAGGATTAAGAGGGGCTACAGACTTCAAACTTTATGCAGACTTAACATTAAGATATTATATATGCAACTAAATGACACACATGGTGTTTGTTCTAACCTTCTCAACAGAAAGTGAACATGTCAGGACAGCATCCCTTGGTGACCATTATACTCAAGGGGTGTTTTAGGCACTGATTCCCCAGGGGTGAAGTGATAGGAGCACAAACATGAGTCACTAGTTAGCTCTGTGTCTTTCCTCCTGCAGGAAAAATATATATGTGATGCCCAATGTGACTGGTAACTGCATATTATAAAGCTGGAAATATTGTACAAAGTTATGACAACACAAGCAAACAATGCATGTTACTGCTCTTGTTATTCCTATATGAGACCTCAAAAGGCACAAAAATATGCGTGGTAAAAAAGAAAGCAACAATACATTTCAAATGTAGCTTGTCATTAAAATGATCATGGATTTCACTACATCAAAAGTGAATGAAATTAAGTGATAATCAAAGACTCTGGAAAACAAGATCAGCATAACCATAGATATGTAGACTACATAATACATATGTCTTGTTTCCAAAGCTAAAGTATGATCCTCAAAGTTGTAAAAGTTGGTTGGCTTTTACAATAACTTTGAATAAAAAACAACATATGGTAAACACAATTCAAAGAAATCCCAAGATCTATCCAACCTTTGACATGCCCTGTTTGGAATGCTGTTAAACATGCTATGGTCTTCACAGAATAGGAAAAATCAACTCAAAATATTACCTTCTTTTATTACAAATAAAATCTTCCCATGAAATTCACTATTGTGATGTGACTGCAGAGCTCATTCAGTCAATCAGAGACTGTGCAGAGACTTAATCATTTAAACAATCAGAGAATCAATGTGCAGAGACTAACACTTTAAAATCTAGTGACTTTTCACAAACATCTTTTATGCTACAAGCTTATGATTACTCAACACTTTTTTCATTATTGGAATATGGTGGTGTTCATTTTAAGTGAAAACATTCATCCAGCACTAAGCAGATTATTTCTAAGCTCCACAAGTCCCAATTTCTGCTTTATTTCGCTTGGAGTCACTTCATAGTTTGAATTCAAGGTGCCTTGTGGGTTTACCCCAGTTATGTAGGTAAATTCACAAGGATTTATTGACTTTACCTCAGTTATGTAGCTGCTCCCTTAATTTAAGTTTCTCGTGAAATTTCATTGAGGTGTTGCAAGATGGGCTGTAGCCAAATTCTCTTTCCTGTTTAGCTGATGCTCATAATACCTCAACATTTTTTCATTCCAATTTTTGTAGCTGTTAACAATTGATGAAGACCCATCTACCTAGACAACAATGACGTTACAGAGGAAACCCCTGGCTGTGTTTCACCGGCGCGCTGCCAGCCGCTGCCAGCGCATTCCGTCAAGGCCGTATAAGTTAGGTAAGATCGTCCGGGCTCGCTAATGTTACAAATCTGCAACACTACGGTGACGTCACCGGGGCATACGCTCCCCGGCTCGATCCGGACCCTGATGCGGCGGCTGCAATCGCTGCCAATCGAAAAATTACTTCTGCAATAGCGCTTTTAAATGACTTTGAAAAGGGGAAAATATGATAACAAAATAATTATGAGAATTCCTTGTCCTAACTTGGAATGTATGACCCCGCCACCTAGTGGACAACGCCGTAATTAGGGTTGAGTTGGCGATCGCCAGGTGGCTCGTCAGAAAGCTGTCAGCCGCAGGCAGGAAGGGCCTGCACCTGCAGGCGCTTAATATTATGTTAACGCCAGGTTATGCTCAGGAAAATGCGACACGCTTCGGAACGATCATTTATCTCGAAAAAGAGGCGGCGCCCTGTGGTGTTATTCCCACATGAATCGGGACCCGTAGGCCGTGTAGTCACCGGCAGCTCCCAAGGCCGCTAAGCGCTACGGACTGGAGCGATACGTAGGTAGGTACTTCGAAAATCGCTAGACAAAGGACTCAGGGGCGCAGCCAGGGAGGGGGGCACACTGGGCTTTAGCCCCTCCCAAATCTAGCAGGCGCCTTCCACAATCATTCTGTGCGCCGATGGCGCCTATCAGTGTCCACTATCCAGCACTCTAGTCGCCCTCGACGGTAAGCCATTGCGGCACATCATGCGGCACTGGCGCCCAGGTTTACAATTTTCATAACTACTACATAGATATGTAGTAGTCTAGGCAATTTTATATCTCTTTGTGGGTGAAGATGCACCCACAATCCTGAAGTGCCGGATATCCACTCCCAATCTCCTGACCATCTAGCGCCCTCGGCTCACCTTTAGCGCCCTTCTGTCTGTTCGGCGCTCTTCTGCTCTGTCGGCGCCCTTCTCGGCCTTCAGCGCTCTCCTGGCCTGTCGGCGCCCTCTTCACATTCGGAGCCCTCCGGGCAGACCAGTTGGCGCCCTCATGGGCATTATCACACAGCATCCTCCTTATCTGTCTCGTCCTCCACAAGTCCACACATGTCAGCGCCCTCCTGACCTGGCAGCGCCCTCCTTATCGTATTATAGCGCCCTCCTCACCGTACAGTGTCCTCCTGACCTGTCGCCATCCTCACTGTATAGCGACCTCCTAACCATACAAATTACAAAGCCCTCCAGACAGACGCCCTCTACGTTCAGCGCTCTCCTGACAAGTCGGTGCCCTTTTCACCGTAGAGGGCCCTCCTGATTTGTCGGCGCCCTCATGACCGTGCATCGCCTTCCTCACCTGTCCGCGGCCTCCTCTTTATAGAGTATCCTCCTGGCCTGTCAGCGCCCTCTTCACTCGTATAATGCCCTTCTCATCGTATGGCATCCTCCTCACCACACGGCGCCCTCCTGACCTGTCGGCGCTCTCCCCACCATACAGCGCCCTGCTGACTTGTCGGCAACCTCTTCACGGACAGCGTCCTCCAGATCTGTCGCAGCCCTCATCACCGTGCAGTGCTCTCCTGACCTGTTAGCGCCCTCCTCGCCTGTCGGCGACATCTTCGCGTTCAGCGCCCTCCTGACCAGCCGGCGCCCTTTGCAACGCATAGCGCCCTCATCACCATGCATCGCCCTCCTGACCAGTCGTTCATCGTACAGCGCCCTCCTGACCTGTCGGCGCCCTCCTCACAACACATCGCCCTTCTGACCGGTTAGCGTTCTCCTCACCATGCAGACAATGCAACAGTGTACAATTAGGAAATCGTTAAGGAACCTATGTTTAACCCTCGCCGGCACAGGCCATTTTGTCATTCGACGGCACAAGGGGGGGGGGGGTTGGAACGACCCCCCTCGCATTTGGCCCCTGATGGAGCTAGAGCTTCGCGGAAAAAACGAGCGTGTTGCCCGTCACGAGAGGAAGCCAATGATATTTAAGTTTAAGGTCCTAGGTCATCGGTTGACCTTCCAGGTCAGGTCAATGACCCAAAAATCGGGAATATCGGGCCCTGTTAGAAAGTCGTAAAGTGTGGCTGCTAAGGGTTTTCCGGGGTGCTGATCACGAATATCGTGTTAGTTTTGATCACAGATGATGTCGTTAAGCCTTCAGACCAGGTCGGGTCAGGTCAGAGGTCAACCGGTAGGGGTCGTGACGGGTATATTCGTAGTACCTGTCATCCGTCTCTGACAGCTTCGTAGCATGTTACGAAGGCACCAAAACTACTTCGTAAATGTTCAAATGGTTGCTAAATTCGAATTCAGCTCCAAAAACTAGCCTAGAAACATGTAAAACTCGAAAAAGTGAACCGAGGTCACCAAAGGTCAATGACCTGACCTGACCTTCAGGTGACCTTGAAACCCACCCTAATGCATGGGAGCAACATCAAATCACATGTTTGGACGATTGAAACCACGAAAAGCTTGCAAACGCGCGGCTAATGCGAGCCAACATACGCCGAATCGTGATTCCGGCCAAACATGGTCTCGGAAAAGAGGTCACAGGTCAAAGGTCATTTGAGTCAGGGTCATGAAATTTTCAGGGTAGGTGTAAAATTGATCAATGCGAGGATACTGAAAGTTTCGTCGTGATCGGCCGCATTTTACGCGAGTCATTCGCGAAAAACCTTAGGGGGGTTCCCCCTGTGCCGGCGAGGGTTAAAGTGATTTTAGGCGCGAAGTAGTAATGAAGCATTTTCCGGGAAAATAAAAGCATGACAACGTTTCTAGCGTTTCCGGAACGTTTCCGGAAAGGAACTTGTTTACAACCGTGACCCTCAAAATCATATGCAAGGCCAAACTTGCGGCGAAGGCCAGCTGAGAAGTGTACGCCCCCGTGACGTCACGGCTAATGTTAAAGAGTCGGGCGCCCGGCACATAGGAAAGCTCGGGATGACAGCCCCCTGCATTCCGTGAGCTAGCGTCAACCTCTGGTAGGGTCGGAGGTATAGGCTTGTTGATGTCTCTATGTAAGCCAAAAATGGCTGGCAGAGTGCCGCGAAACACCACCCTTATTTTTGCACAATAATGGTGTGATAGGTAACTGTTCCTGCAAGAACATATAAGGTGAAATGAAGTAAAATCAGGTCAAACATTAATATATACCCAAAAGAAGCAGTGTATGGAGTACCTATGTTCACATTACCAATAATATGATACACAACAGGCCATAGAAAAACCGGTGAATGTTGAATTGTAACCCAATTTCAATATCAACATGGCACTTGGCATTGACCAAGGCCCTATATACCAGGTAGGGTCGTCCGTCGATTCTACCTTTTCGTGACGTCAGCTCGTGACGTCATTTGGAGTCAAGTCTCGAAGCCCCGTTCAATCCCCATGTAAATGAGCGATTTTCGAAGCACTGTAGAATGAAGTCTGCACAAGATATATCAAACCTAAGTATCTTATCTGAAAGAGCAGACAATTTTCTGCAAGTTATCTATTACGTGTTTTTCGCTAAATCTTTTGCTTTTTTCACAAAAGCGTAAAATGTCCCCCCATGTCTCCGCAGCCTCCCTGCCGCCGGCCGCCGCGCGGTCGCGGTAGTGTAGTGGTTAGCGTGCCCGCGCAGTATTCCAAAGGTCCCGAGTTCGAATCTATGCGGTGCGGAACTTTAATTGCAATTCCAAGCTGAATATACGCACATCCATAATAAATTATTATTCGTATAGCTAAACTGTCACCAAGCTATCCATATAAATTGACTTCACCCAAAATATCGGCAAGATTCTATTAAAATATAAATTCAAATATGGCGGCTTCGACTGCCGCGTGCGTTAGGCTCCGCCCATAGCTCCACCCACATGCGTGACGTCATTCGTGTTAGTGGACACACGCGGAGATAGGGGACGACATGGGCCTGGCATTGACAGTAAAACACACCGTTTTTTATGTTAAATCAACAGAAAAAACTCCTGAACATAAACAAAATGATCAGAATATATAATAAGGATAATAGTATAAATAAAAATCGACGAATCGGCCTATCATCGCCCTTACACATTCACCCAAGGCCCTATATACCAGGTAGGTTCATTAGGGAATTTTTTACGTTCCCCCTACCGGCCCCGGATGACGTCACTGGGGTGCTCCCGCCGCGGCCGGCCTATGTATAGAGCATTACTACGAACTTTCCGGTGGCATTTTTTCGTGTTATAACGCCCTAAAAGCTATCGCGAGCACTTTTCGCACTAGAAATTGAAAATATGTCGCATTTTAAAGTGAGTAATAGTGATATAAGGTCATGTCCAGGAAAAGCGGGCCGAAACCAGCGAGGCTTGTATGGGTCCCAGGGCGCAGGGTTATGGAGTTGGGACCGGACTTTGATCGGAGTCGAACTGGAGCCGGAATCGGAGTCGGAGTCGTTTTTGGAAGCCGGAGCCGGAGTCAGAGTCGAAGTCACCAAAAATTCATCGGTTCCGCAGACTGCGGAGCTGCAGGGCTGCCAGGAGTCTGAGTCGGAATCGGTCAGAATAGACAGTTCTGCCCGGAGTAGGAGTCGCAGGGCTGCGGAGTCGATGGATTTTCGGTGACTCCGACTCCGACTTTCAAAAACCAGCTGCGACTCCGACTCCGACTCCGGGCAGAATTGTCGGCTCCGACCGACTCCGACTCCGCAGACCTAGCAGGGCTGCGGAGTCGACAGATTTTCGGTGACTCCGACTCCGACTCCGGCTCGGGTTTCTAAAATCGACTCCGACTCCGACTCCGGTCACAACTGTCGACTCCGACCGACTCCGACTCCGACTCCGACTCCGCAGCCCTGAGGAGTCGGAATTAGTTTTTGGAACTATAAGTCAGGAGTCAGTAGTCACCGAAATTACATCGGCTCCGCTGCCCTGCTAGGGCGCTCAGGACGGATGCACTTAAGTTGCATTGCTGAGAAAAATCGAATAAACATTTTCACTAAATATTATAAGTTTCGCTTACGGGTGGCCGTTACTCACAGCTGGTGGTACAATATCGAGACGCACAGCCGTTACCCAATGCCGAGTCGCACAGTGAGTCGCACAGCCGTTACACACAGCCGGAGGCACCATGTCGAGTCACACAGCACCAACAGATCTGGCCGTGCCACACCGAGTCGCACAGCCGTTACACACAGCCGGAGGCACCACGCCGAGTTGCACAGCACCAACAGATCTGGCCGTGCCACACCGAGTCGCACAGCCGTTATACACAGCCGGAGGCACCACGCCGAGTTGCACAGCACCAACAGATCTGGCCGTACCACACCGAGTCGCACAGCCGTTACACACAGCCGGAGGCACCAATTGCCGAGTCGCACAGCACCCACACAGAGCCGGCCGTACCACACCGAGTCGCACAGCCGGTACACACAGCCGGAGGCACCATGCCGAGTTGCACAGCACCAATAGAGCCGGCCGTACCACATCGAGTCGCAAAGCCGTTACACACAGCCGGAGGCACCATGCCGAGTCGCACAGCACCCACACAGAGCCGGCCGCACCACACCGAGTCACACAGCACCACGCCGACTCGTAGTCGCTACACGAGCCGGTTTACCAGCTCACCTAGAGCTCCTTGCATGATGGCCAACTTTTCTATCGGCTCTTTTCAGCTGCCGGACCTCGTCCAGTCAGGCTAAGGGACCGAAGGGGGAGGTGAAGACGGGTGCTCACCAACTTCCTGGACACGCGGGTGCCGAGCTGAGGCTGCTTGACGGCAATGAACAGCTTGAGACGCTATATGACTCGCGGCCCCTGATCTGCACTTGCCCCCATCAGCAGGCAGAAGTTCCGCTCGAACTCCTCCACAGCGGCCATCCAGGCTTGTGACAGAACAAACAGCTGGCCTCGGCTGATCGTCACAATTCAGCTGTTCGGCAGGGTGTTCAGTGTCTCCAGCGGCGCCCGAGAAGTCAGGAGACCGGCTACCGAGGGTGGCGTCGATGTGGTGACACTTGTATGCCACGAAGCCGGCAACAAATGCCAGCCCCTCGCGCTGAGCTTCCAGGTTGGAACTCGTCAGCTCGGCGCCGGCCATGGCTGCCAGCGTCGACACCGGCAGCGGCACTGTGAAAGCAGTATTACGCTACATCACTTGAAAGACATTGACAATTAAATATTGTGCAACAAAAGAAAAAAACGTTAACACTTAAATGAGCCTAGTCTACGCACTGAAAGTGACAAATTTCGCGGACAACGAAAAATGCATGCCCTTTGGCTTTGCATTAATCCATTTTCCCGTTACTATTAACCCTCGCCGGCACAGGCCATTTTGCGTCCTTCGACGGCACAAGGGGGGGGGGGGTTGGTACGACCCCCTCGCGTTTGGCCCCTGACCGAGCTAGAGCTTCGCGGAAAAAACGAGCGTGTTGCCCGTCACGAGACGAAGCCGATGATACCCAATTTTAAGGTCCTAGGTCATCGGGTGACCTTCCAGGTCAGGTCAATGACCCGAAAACCGGGAAAATCGGGACCTGTTAGAAAGACGTAAATTGTGGCTGCTATGTGGTTTTCCGGGGTGCTGATCACGAATATCGTGTTAGTTCTGATCAGAGATGATGTCTTTAAGCATTTAGACCAGGTCGGGTCAGGTCAGGTCAGGTCAACCGGTAGGGGTTGTGACGGGTATTCGTAATACGTGTCAACCGCCTCTGACAGCTTCGTAACATGTTACGAAGACACCAAAACTACTTCGTAAATGTTCAAATGGTTGCCAAATTCGAATTCAGCTAAAAAAAACTAGCCTAGAAACATGTAAAACTCGAAAAAGTGAACCGAGGTCACCCGAGGTCACCAAAGGTCAATGACCTGACCTGACCATCAGGTGACCTTGACACCCACCCTAATGTATGGGAGCGACATCAAATCACATGTTTGAACGTTTGAAACCACAAAAAGCTTGCAAACGCGCGGCTAATGTTAGCCGACATACGCCGAATCGCGATTCCGGCCAAACATGGTCTCGGAAAAGAGGTCACAGGTCAAAGGTCATTGGGGTCAGGGTCATGAAATTTTCAGGGTAGGTGTAAAATTGGTCAATGCGAGGGTACTGAAAGTTTCGTCGCGATCGGCCGCTTTTTACGCGAGTTATTCGCGAAAAACCCTGGGGGGGGGGTTGCATCAACCCCCCCCCCCCCCCCCTGTGCCGGCGAGGGTTAAGCCTCGTTTGGCGACTGCCCCCCGAATTCGCTCGTGATTAGCATGGCACTTTTCAGAAGGAAAAAAAACACTGCGTATAAAATTGTTCAAACATCAACCAAGACTGAAACAACTCAGTTTTTTTTTCTAAGCACTAGTTAGGACCAGCATAGGTCATTATCAGAACATTTAGTGGATGTGACTTGAGACATCACCTTATTGGATTGAGTGGCGGCCTTATGCCGACAAAAAGTTACCATTACTCATGGCAAAAAGAATGTTTTGATGCATTTTACCAATGGGAATTAAAATGGTGTCGCTCAAGACGGGCCAGGATTTCTAACACTGATGGATATTTGTGAGCACTTTTAATGTGAGTGAAGACATTAACCATTAGACTTACTTGTCAGAGGTCCCTGCTGGCTGGTCTAGAGGTTGCTCGCAGGCTGCCCCCAGAATCTCCTTGACCTCCTTTGCATGGTCCTCCTCAGGGACCTACTTGCCCTCGCCTCAGCTTCCTGTAAACAGAAAACTCTCAGCACAAACAAATTTGGCTAACATAATGCTGACAGTACGAGCAACTAATAAATAAATTTGAAGAAGATTAGCAGTAAGCACCTACCCATGAAATAACTTTAGTGACCAATTTGAAAATAAACAATAATACCATGCAAAAACATTTGTTTTCATTTTTACAGCTCTGATAACATTGCAACGTGACTGAGATGAACCCAGCCCACAGTATGTGACCATACTATATACAATTTAAATTTTAATGATAAAAAGTACCTAAAGAGCTCATTTATATTTCAATTTGCCATTGTAGCACTAGTTTGTTTACATTGCGTGCTTTCTCTAAACATTTTATTTGTTGAGTGTATCATGTTAGGTCAAGGTACTTATGCGCACTGCGAGCACTGAAAAATTATTACCTACCAGCTTAATTGCAAAAATGGAAACTTTAAAAAACGCCAGATTATGTTAAGATCCGTTGCAAAATGAATACCTTGGTTGAGGTTCCTCAGGATGTTCCCACCTTGAAATACTTGGTTGTTCTTCATGATATATGAGACGAAACGTAATACAAAGTGTGGTTGCCACTTATGTTAAGGTTTTGCGACCTTCAAACACATGAAAATGTGTTTATATTATTAAACAAACATATTAAAACTTTGCATAGCAACCAAAGAAATAACACGCAACGGTCGGAAAACACTGCGCCGGTGCGCCAGAATTGACTACATTACTCGAATCTCAGCGACCAATCAGCTTTCGAGCATCCCAGTGACGTCACATTGGCAGCATTTGGTAGCAATTTCCTTGTACGTGTGTCCCTATGGCGATGAACCCCCCCCCCTGCATTCACCACTCCCAATCCCCATTCCACGCACAGATTGTTTACCTCTTGGTTTACCCCGTGTTCGCAGTCTCCCGGACGACGAAGTTTCTGTACGCCGTCCGACCAATCACGTTCAAGATCAGCGGGGCTTGGCCGCGGTTCTCGAACGCCATTGGCCAGATTACGCAGAATCTTCGTCGTCAGGGAAACTATGAACACGGGGCTACATTTTTCGCTATGGTAACAAAAGCGCCAGAATTGACTACCAGAATTGGATCCGAAGGTCAAATGGGTCACGTGACTGTGCAGTTCAGATGGAAAACACCTGGCTAAAACAATATAATTTTGGCTCAGCATATTTTTGAAAAGGAGGAAAGGTCATTACAATAAAGAAATACTTGATTTTTACATTAATAACGATCCTCCAACAAGCACTAAAACAGTATCTCAGACCATGGATCTCAAGACTCAAGGCCAATTTCCCAGTGTTGATGTGTTTTGTGGTGTTTTGATTCTGCCTTTTCTCCTAGGGAATGTTGTCATGGACATACCTATTACCAACCATTAGACTTACTAATTGATAGTGTTTTTGCAACATGAATGAGTATTGTAGTTATAAATGGACAAGTATTGTATCGAGAGTACATGAACCTCCAGGCTCCACGAATCAAACTATTAAAACAGTTACATTTAACCCTAGAACGCCTAGGGGGGGTTTTATCAACCCCCCCCCCCTGAGGTTTTTTCGAAGTGCACGCTAAACGGCTTGTCGTAGCGGGCTGAAATTTTCAACACCCTCTGGGGCAACCTTTGCGCATCTTTTGCCGAAAAAAATTGATCGGGTCATGTCAGGTCACGGAGTTATGACGTCATAAGAGGTACAGCCTCCGGCCGGATTTTCACAAACTGAGTGCCAACGCCCGAGGTTTTCTGCCGGTGGTACAGACATCGGTTGATGGATCGTGATGAAACTTCCCATGCATGTTGGGGCAAGTATTGGCTATCATATGGTATAAGAAATTTGACCGGGTCAGGTCAGGTCACGGAGCTATGACGTCACAAGAGGAACAGCGTCCGGTACTATTTTTGAAAAGCGCCCGAACCACTATTTTGCTAATTATTGTCACCTCAATGGGAATATGCAGCAATATTAGCTTCTATAGGGAGCAAATGGACCTCCCAAATCCAAAAATACAATCAGATTTCAAAAATTTTAATTTTGATTTTTCGAATTTCTGCCGCCGACTGTGACCTTGCCGACTTCCGGCGCTCCCAACGCGCCATTTTTAAAGCTAGGGAAACGAAATACATACCAAACGATAGAGAATTGATCAAGGAACACGATAGTGAAGGTTTCAAGTCGATATCTCCCACCGTTTTGCCGCAATCGCCGCCGAAAGTTGAAAAAAGTCTATTTTTCCGAAAATTTGACCTTTGACCGGTCAAAAGTAGGTCAAATGTTGACCTAGGACCAAAAAATATACCATCAATCGCGAGATCTCGTTGAGAGCAATCCGTTGGTTTTTTCCGCTAAGCTCTACGACCTTCCGTTTCGAAACGCCAGGGGGGGGGGGGTCGTAACAACCCCCCCCCCCCTGGTCGTTCGTGTTATGAGAAATGGCCTGGTCGTGCGAGGGTTAAGGCGTACCGGTTTCGTCTATTGACTTCTTCAGCGCCGTATGAAACAAGGAACAAGAAAACGAGCACAACATCAATCGTTTGAAATAAATAGCACGTATTTCTGAGAACAAGGTCAGAGTAGTCGGGTACCTCCTAAATAAAACGAAATCATACATATTTTCGTGAACATGTAACAATCTATTCGCAACATGATATTACAATAGCTAAATAGTGTTATATCAATTGACGGTGCATATAATATGTTTTCACTTCTCTCACTCTTTCACTCTCCTCTCTCTCTCTCTCTCCTCTCTCCTCACACGTTCGCCTCTCTCTCTCCTCTCTCTCTCTCTTCTCTCTCTCGATCTCGTCC